>NC_092225.1:87458447-87735947 GCF_036320965.1 Panulirus ornatus | reverse complement strand
CTATATAACAGTGCAATCTACGACATTAAGAAAGACAGTGATCTGCATGTGATTTGTCTGTGTGTACGTATGACCAAATCCTGACCCATTACAGATGATGTTCGTATAACAAGGGTGGGTGGGGCCCCACGTTCCTCCCGTCGTTCACAACAGCCGACAGCTCACATGAAGGTGTTAGAACCACAAGGAAGGGTACTCAGAACCTAATATACTTGAGTAATTACCCGTAATTGATTCATTAGAGTTGGTATTTGTTGTGACATTGTCTGTTAACTCCTCAAAGCAAGGATGAGAGTACACTAGATGAGACATTGAACAATGAAGTTCTAAACTTGCAAAATTGAATGTAACTTCAGCCGAGGGACATGTTGCAGTTGACCTGAGGAACAGTGAGGGGTTGACCAGTGATGGTAATGTGAGGTGGTCAGTGAGTGACCCATCTCTCTCTACTTGCCAAGGACCTCAGGTCACCACCCATTGCACAGCTTTGAGGATTTCTGAATTTTATAAACTTCTGATGAAGATTTAATTAAGATGTTATCTAATCTATACATACTTTCATTTAAATTCATAGTGCTGATAATTTTGATAAGAGAGGACTCTCCGACAAGCTTTTCTGTAAAGTGACACGTTAGGGTTTACAAGTCTAGATTCTTTCCAGTTTATTGGCTGTGAATAAGTTCCTGTATGTTTGAAAATAGCATTTGATTCTCAGGCTGTCCTTGCAGAATATACTTGTTGCTGAATCCTTTCCTGTACACACTCACCACTTTGGCCGGTACACACCACATCACATTCTTTACACGGAATGGAAAAGAAATCTGATTTTTCTCCAAGTGACAGTCTTTTTTTTTTTTTTTTCCTTCAAAGGAAGATCAGGTGTCTGTTCAGTTCCTGTGAGATACAAAAGATAGGTTGTGAAAAGACTTAGTTGTAGTAATCTGTGGTAAGCTAAAGCCAAGTCAGCACTGCACAGAGGCAGTTAAAAAGATAAAGTAGACCAAATTCTGGGATTCATAACGTATGGCACTCGAAGTTAAGTCTACGAGATTAATCCTCACTCTTTACAGTTTACTGGTGCCATCCCTTCCCCCGCCACCTTGAATATTATGTTCAGGTTTGGACACCGTACTTAGACGGACACACAGACAAAACTGAGAGCTACTAAGACGATTCCCGGATTAAGAATGAAACGTATGAAAGACGGCAAGATAAGTTGAACTTATTTAGTTTAGAAAAAAAAGGTTAAAAGGTAATTCAGTGCAGATATTCAAAATGTTCAGAGCCTTTGAAAATGATCCAAGAAGCTGTTAAGGCTAGGATTTTTCTGATTTCACTCGTAGTAATGGATACAAATACTTGGGCAATCGTTTTGCTTCGAGTGAGGCAAAGCACTTTAATGGTATTGTTAACGTAGAAAATAATTACTCAGTCTGGGTACCTGTCGCTATAAACAACACTAAAAATTCAGTTTCAAAATAGATTTTATAAATACTTCGCTTATCAAAGTCTGCGACTGACATTATTTGCGCCTTTTCAGTTACATTTAAAGTTGACATGTATTTCTCCTCAGGTTATCTGATTTACAATTGCTACAGTAATCCGTATTTTTCTGATATCTTCGCTATCACAAGCTGCCTCGCAAGGAACGAGTGGTCTGTTTGGTGTTTCGTTCCTTTGTACACCACGACCACGAATGGGAACGGAACGGTCATCATGGTTGGGGGAAGACGGAACGTCTACAGACACAACTGATCAGTGGAACTAACATAACAAATTGTATGATAAATGAAGAGGAAACCGCTTCAGACACAACTGAGAACGGGAACCAACGTGAAATAAATGGTACAAATGGAAATATGACAAACAGGTCAGGGGTAACTGCTATAAACTCGCGCTTACACGGTGTTATACCTAAACATGTTGGTGTAAGTCACGTAAGAACTCAATACTCTTTTATGAGCATTACATTAAATACTTGTCATTATTAAGAAAGATCTGGAAAATTATTGATGAAAAAAATGTCACTAGTAATTTTTTAAACATACGTACGTACATTGCCTTTACATTGATGTTTCACGTAGCTTGGAAATGAAATATTATATGATTGTTCATGGCCAAATTTGACTTATATGTGGGATTCTGTATCAGTATTTTGCATACATTCGAGGAAATCCACGGTCATCTAGGATTATGTACAATTTGACGGTAAACATTATTTTTGTCAAAGTCTGTATGGGTCACGGTAAAGTCTGTATGGGTCACGGTAAAGTCTGTATGGGTTACGGTAAAGTCTGTATGGGTCACGGTAAAGTCTGTATGGGTTACGGTAAAGTCTGTATGGGTCACGGTAAAGTCATAAAGCAAAAAAAAACTGAAGATAAGGTTCGGAAGAGAATTCACAAGTAATTAGAAAATATAAATGAATAAAAAAAGAATAGGATAACTAACATTAGCTTGAAAAGTTTTCTGATCGTTATTTGTGTGATCGTTTTCTTTAACGTTAAGATCAAGAACTGGCAGTTGTTCATTACATAACGTGTGTAATTCAGACAATCATGGAAACATCTGTTCCAGGATCGACCATATCTCTGACCGCAATTAGAATATTGCACTGTTATCCGCCGTCCAGTTGCAACGGCTTAGTCAGTTGAGTGAATGAGTAACTAGACAAACTTTGGGCAGTTTTGATTATTCCTAAACACATTAGATAGCCTATACTGTCTTGTTTCTTGAGGAACAAACACTTGCATCAGCTGAATTGTTTGATGCTCAGGTTTTCTGTTACTTTCGATGTTGGCTGAAAGAAAACGATTTCTCCCCAAGACGTCTCGCTCGCCAGGGTGTTTCACCGAGAATATCCTATTGTTATGTGCAGACACGATCTTCAAATGGATATGTGAACATCAGCAAATGTTGAAGTTAAATTCAAGCGTAACGTGCAAACGTGAGCGTGACTGTCAGACGCACGCGAGAAATTCAAATGTCAAAGTCAAACGCGTGTCAGGTGTCGTGAATGTAAATGGCAAGTGTCATACAGTAACGAATCGTCTAACGCATATGACAAGTACGACCATGAAAATCAGACGCTTGTCTACTGTAGTCGTGAACGTATAACGTGTGTCGAATGCAAACGTGACCGTCAGACGCAAGTGTCAGATGCAAACGTGTCAAACGCAAGTGTCAAATACAAACGTGACCGTCACACGCGTGTCAAATGCAACTGTGAACCTTCAGACGCATGTGTCCAGTGCAGCAAAAGCGTCAGACGCGAGTCAAAACTCGTTAAGGAAAATGTGTCAAACGACGAATGATGCGTTTGATACAAATGTTATTATGAATGTTAAATGAAAGTGTTGAATGTAGTCGTGATAGTTAAACGAAGGTGGTAGAAGTAAATGTTTAATGAGTATTTTCATGTCGGTGATTTTTAATCTCAGGGCGAGAGTGCATTACTTCTGACCACCACATCAGTTTGTTTAGATTCCTTTAAATATTCAGGCAGTCTTCTTTTTTGACTGAGCTAAATTTCTTAGTCTCTTGTCGTCGGCAAATGTCGACATTCTACTGATCGCTGGGTCGTTGTTGTAGGTAGATGGTGAACATTATGGGTGCTGGGACTGCTGAGCCTTGGGGCACCCTGCTTATCGTCCTGTGTGAAAGCCAGTCCGTTGTCCATGTAGCAGATTCAGTTCACCGAGGTCGAACACGCACAGGTTTGAATCCTGGTCGTAGCAGTCGGTCCACAGTTACCCCACCTGTTCTTCCTTCCCCCATGGGCTGGTCGATAGATTGGGTACCTAGTTTTAGGCTAGGATGTGTATATAGAGAGACTTTTGGATGTTGATGTGCTGAGAGGGGCAGCTGGAGGGATGTCTGATCACTACCTAGTGGAGGCGAAGGTGAAGATTTGTAGAGGTTTTCAGAAAAGGAGAGAAAGTTGGGGAGAAGAGAGTGGTGAGAGTAAGTGAGCTTGGGAAGGAGACTTGTGTGAGGAAGTACCGGGAGAGATTAAATGTAGAATGGCTAAAGGTGAGAGCAAATGACGTAAGGGGAGTGGGGGAGGAATGGGATGTATTTAGGGAAGCAGTGATGGCTTGCGCAAAAGATGCATGTGGCATGAGAAAGATATACATATTCCAGCTGTAGAGTAGTTGTACATAGTTATTAAAGACTAGACACTGGCCTCCCTGTCATCGGTATATAATCCTGCTTGAAAAAATAAACCTCTCTCCCGTTGCTGTCGTTCTTCTTGGAATCCTTTCCCAGTGCAGCAGGTGGTCGTATGTAACTCATTTGGGAACTTTTCCTGGTCACACATTCGTAGGAAATTGCCGTAGCTGTGTGATTACTCCACGGTGTTTCTTTACATCCCCCCCCCCCCCCGCTCCTTATTGGTATTGGTGGGAGGGTAAGGGAGGTGCCTGCCGCTTACGTAATCGCGTACCTCCCACAAGTTTCGGTTCAGCAAGCACACGATCCCCTAGTGACTAACCATCAGGTCTGTTGTTTGTCAGTTGTATATACTTTCGTCTCCTCCCACCGTTCACCACCAGTTCAGAAGGGTTATCGTGATGTCTTAACAAAATCATTTATCACTTTATGTTCAAGTAGTGACACAAAATACTCCGAACTATTATTCCCATTTTCTGTGGGCTTTTTTTTTTTTTCGAAATAATAGTTTAGGATGTGGCTGTTAAGTGTCGTTCGTTATACCCCGAGCTCTGGGATCTAGATGTTGTCTCGTTGATTAGTTATATTATTAACCATTGTACTGACGATATATTTCGAAGTATCTTTTTTTCTTTTTTTCCGACGATATATATTTTTTTCTTCCCCCCCTGTCCTTTATCCACAAGATACATCTAAGAGTACATCAAGTGAATGTCTTGTGGTAAGGAAATTCTTCACTTCGGTGGGTTCTTTCTTAACGAGATTTAAGTAATAACGGAATTTTTCCATTAACGCTGGTTATCGTACTAAAGAGAATCTGTTTTCTCTCGATATTGGTTTTTAGATAATCATTTGTTTTAAACATTGTGATAAGTCACACGTTGCTATATATTTCGTAATGATTCTTTTCATTTCATATTATCCGTTGGTAACAGTCTTAAGTGTTCTTTTCATTTCATATTATCCGTTGGTAACAGTCTTAAGTGTGTAAGGTATAAAACATTTTATGAAGAATTTTTCCGATTTTTGAAGAAAACATTGGCTTGAAAAATACTAACACACTAATATTATTTTTTTTCCGACGCATTTACAACTCTTCAAGATATATATGGATATGGGTTCTGAATATTGTTCTTTGGCTGATTACTTGTCTTAATTAACCATTACAGTGAATATACAGTAATCAGTTACTTGATACCTGTCATTGTTAGTATTACAATTTTTCATTATTTTTTATTTCTTTATTTTCAAGTAATGGAGCCCATCAGTATATATATTTTCCAGTTAAGAAATAAAGACTTTGACCCTGAAAAATACCATTTGCCATACTGTTTTTTTTTTCTTTCTTTAACAAGTCAATTTACTTAAGAATTTTATCGTCAACCACTTTAATAATTACGTTTCAATATATACTTTTTTTTTTTTAATTCTCTCAGTCATTCACCCTTAATTGACTGTTTAGAGGTCGTTAAGTTGATGTTTAAGGTACTTATGACCTTCGCTTGTGTGCTTTCTAATTTTGTCAAGTTTTCTATCTTAAAAATAAAGAAATTTTCATAATACTCTTCATATTTCATATTTCTAGAATATCATCATAGGTGCTATTCATCCCGATGAATTTGAGGTGTAATTATTATGATTATTGACTAATTAAGAGGTTAGTAACCTTGTAACAATTACGAGTTTTAACACATTTCTAAAGTGTTTATAACAACCCATCGTCCCCAAGTGGCTTTTTAAGGAAATTAGATAAATATTGAAACCAGCGAACACCATCGTTATGATGTTCTTCAGATTAAGAGCAAAATAACAACATTAGCTTGAAATACCATGAACCGTACCTCGATTTTTTAAAAATTTCTCATACCATTTTTTTCCCCCTTGCAAATCTCATCTTTGAAGCGTAATAAAGATGTGGAGTGTAAATTGTGTTTTTCCGATTAATTAGTTGTTATCAACGACCATATCAATTGCACGGTCTAAGACATCTGTTGTTTATTGGCCATTAGGTGTGCCTCGGTAACAATTCGAAGGATGTTGTGTTGGTGTTGAAGATAATAAAGCCTTAAATGTATTCTTTTTAATCTTTTTCTTACTTGGGCATGAAAAATACCTCTATATATATATATATATATATATATATATATATATATATATATATATATATATATATATATATATATATATTATTTTTTATTTTTTTTATTATACTTTGTCGCTGTCTCCCGCGTTTGCGAGGTAGCGCAAGGAAACAGACGAAAGAAATGGCCCAACCCCCCCCCATACACATGTATATACATACGTCCACACACGCAAATATACATACCTACACAGCTTTCCATGGTTTACCCCAGACGCTTCACATGCCCTGCTTCAATCCACTGACAGCACGTCAACCCCGGTATACCACATCGCTCCAATTCACTCTATTCCTTGCCCTCCTTTCACCCTCCTGCATGTTCAGGCCCCGATCACACAAAATCTTTTTCACTCCATCTTTCCACCTCCAATTTGGTCTCCCTCTTCTCCTTGTTCCCTCCACCTCCGACACATATATCCTCTTGGTCAATCTTTCCTCACTCATCCTCTCCATGTGCCCAAACCACTTCAAAACACCCTCTTCTGCTCTCTCAACCACGCTCTTTTTATTTCCACACATCTCTCTTACCCTTACGTTACTCACTCGATCAAACCACCTCACACCACACATTGTCCTCACACATCTCATTTCCAGCACATCCATCCTCCTGCGCACAACTCTATCCATAGCCCACGCCTCGCAACCATACAACATTGTTGGAACCACTATTCCTTCAAACATACCCATTTTTGCTTTCCGAGATAATGTTCTCGACTTCCACACATTCTTCAAGGCCCCCAGGATTTTCGCCCCTCTCCCCCACCCTATGATCCACTTCCGCTTCCATGGTTCCATCCGCTGCCAGATCCACTCCCAGATATCTAAAACACTTCACTTCCTCCAGTTTTTCTCCATTCAAACTCACCTCCAAATTGACTTGACCCTCAACCCTACTGTACCTAATAACCTTGCTCTTATTCACATTTACTCTTAACTTTCTTCTTCCCCACACTTTTCCAAACTCAGTCACCAGCTTCTGCAGTTTCTCACATGAATCAGCCACCAGCGCTGTATCATCAGCGAACAACAACTGACTCACTTCCCAAGCTCTCTCATCCCCAACAGACTTCATACTTGCCCCTCTTTCCAAAACTCTTGCATTTACCTCCCTAACAACCCCATCCATAAACAAATTAAACAACCATGGAGACATCACACACCCCTGCCGCAAACCTACATTCACTGAGAACCAATCACTTTCCTCTCTTCCTACACGTACACATGCCTTACATCCTCGATAAAAACTTTTCACTGCTTCTAACAACTTTCCTCCCACACCATATATTCTTAATACCTTCCACAGAGCATCTCTATCAACTCTATCATATGCCTTCTCCAGATCCATAAATGCTACATACAAATCCATTTGCTTTTCTAAGTATTTCTCACATACATTCTTCAAAGCAAACACCTGATCCACACATCCTCTACCACTTCTGAAACCACACTGCTCTTCCCCAATCTGATGCTCTGTACATGCCTTCACCCTCTCAATCAATACCCTCCCATATAATTTACCAGGAATACTCAACAAACTTATACCTCTGTAATTTGAGCACTCACTCTTATCCCCTTTGCCTTTGTACAATGGCACTATGCACGCATTCCGCCAATCCTCAGGCACCTCACCATGAGTCAAACATACATTAAATAACCTTACCAACCAGTCAACAATACAGTCACCCCCTTTTTTAATATATATATATATATATATATATATATATATATATATATATATATATATATATATATATATATATATATATTATATTTTTTTCTTTCGTACTATTCGCCATTTCCCGCATTAGCGAGGTAGCGTTATGAACAGAGGACTGGGCCTTAGAGGGAATATCCTCACCTGGCCCCCTTCTCTGTTCCTTCTTTTGGAAAATTAAAAATAAAACGAGAGGGAAGGATTTCCAGCCACCCGCTCCCTCCCCTTTTAGTCGCCTTCTACGACACGCAGGGAATACGTGGGAAGTATTCTTTCTCCCCTATCCCCAGGGATAATATATATATATATATATATATATATATATATATATATATATATATATATATATATATATATATATATATCGTTGAAGAGACGACCTGGAGTGGAATTTTCACGACGCAAAAGGCGCCGTTGCGGCTGAAACGTGTTAGTTGTCCAGAACGTCGACAGCGAATGAGAAGAGAAACCGAATCATGGATCACTGCAAGAATCCTAAAACAAACTGACCAACGTCGTCGAGCATGTAATAACGCAGTGATGGACCCATATCAATATCTTTGTATATAGTAAAGTGTGACGGTAAAAAAGCAGAGCAACGGTGACTGAGCATCTGAACACGAACTCGACTAACTTCTCTAGTACCTTGAAGCGGGTTATAAACGTACACAAGACAAACTGGAAAATCCCTTTCCTTGATCATATATACAGTCAGAAAATCAGTGAAGTAATTAAGTCACATTTTACCAATATATGTACATATTTCCACCTTTAGACTATTCAGTGTTACCTAATTTTTTACCAGCTAATGTTTCACTCTGAGTTGAGGCTAGGCTTGATGTTTACAAAGCTCTGTTGTTACTAAATACAGATGAAGCTTCATCACCTGTGGATTCTTACCTAAAAGACCTCTAAAAGAATCTGTCTTTGAGATAAGTGTTCCTGTAACACACATTCTTGTACTGTTGTTGGAGAGTGGGAATTATCCGTGATAATGGAAGGTGCTACTGTCACTGCTCTCTCTAAAGAAGTATCTCAGCTGCGAGACTTACGACCATTTTCTCTCTTACTCCTAATTTAGGAAAATTTTGTAGCAATGATGGTGTTGGATGATGTTAGACCATACCTAGATGAACATCAGTATGGTAATTTGGAGGGTAGATGTATGTCTCATTGATCAATTATATTCTTAGGAGTTTCTTTTAAAGGGCATGAATCAGACCAAGAACATTGCACAGATTGTTTTAATTGATTTTAGAGAAGCATTTGATTACATTGATCATTATGTTGCAGTTTGGGAACTTATATTTTTTAGGTTGTACCCCAGGGAAAAAAGTTAGGACCTATTATATTCTTGGATGTGGTTAATAATATCTGCAGAAACTCACTTTCGTAGAATATATCGACGGTCTTAACCCCTGAGAATTTGTTGATGTTTCTAATAAAATGACCTTCACAATGCAAAACACTTAGATGATCTAGACCGTCGTTATGTCACCGTCAAAACGACGCCCAAACCTTCTTAAATGTGAGGTTAGGTTTGTGTCACCACCTTATCGACCCGTTGTTCCTCCATAGTCAGTATTACATGGATGTCACCTACCCATAGTGCATAGCTGTAAAGTGTGAGCTGTGCACGTTAACTCAGCTCTCAGTTGCAATGATCACGTTGAATGTAACATCTTGATATTCATGAATGATTTTGATCACTCATTCTGGAAATCATTCGTGTTGGAGGGAGGAATATTATATGACATTGTGCTCCGCAGTATACCATATTGTATGTTAACCTCTTGGTAATTAAACCTTGGATTATTATTATGATTATAATTATTATTATCATTATTATTATCATTATTATTATTATTATTATTATTATTATTATTATTATTATTATTATGATTATTATTATTATTATCATTATTATTTTTTATACAAATTTGCCTTTTCCCGCGTTAGCTTGGTAGCGTCAAGAACATTGGACTGAGCTTCAAAAGGATAATCTTCACATGGTCTCCTTCTGTTCCTTAGTCGCCTTCTACAGCACGCAGGGAATGCGGAGGTAGAATCTCTCTCCCCCACCTCAGGGAAGTGAAAAGTCACCTTTCTCGAGGCTGTATCACTGGAAGTACAGGTTCGTCAAAGAACTTCTCGCATTAAAGGAGTCTGCATAGTCTTGCTTCTGTGAGTAGCGCAGGCTTGAGCAGTAGGAACCCTTACGAAACCAAGTCCTAGGTAAAATCAGAACTCTTTTTTTTTTTAGAAATTGGTCCTGGGGTAATTATGTATAGGCATATGAGGTGGTCCATAATCAGGGCGTTCATATGTAACTGCTGTCTCAGCTGGAATGGAAAGATAGATTAATCATAGTTAAGTCCTTCAGTACTTGTATTTTCCCGTTTTCCAATTTTCTCATTTATTTCTTCCCCCCCCCCCCCCCTCTCTCTCTCTCTCTCTCTCTCTCTCTCTCTCTCTCTCTCTCTCTCTCTCTCTCTCTCTCTCTCTCTCTCTCTCTCTCTCTCTCTCTCTCTCTCTCACAGTTTCCTGCCCACTACCCCTTAACTCGATGATTTACCCATTTCTTAATTTCTTCACGAGAAACGTTCTGGTCTTAAATACCACATCCCTCCTCCTCCTCCTCCTCCTCCTCCTCCTGCTCCTCCTCCTCCTCCTCCTCCTCCTCCTCCTGCCCGGCTCCTCATCCGGTGCATTACCCAGGTATTCATCAGCTCCGTAGAGAATCTCCCCCCACTAGTGAAAGTACATCCGTCCTGGTGATTCTCGGGGGGGATTCCTGGGGATTCACTCGTACCCCCTAGTGAACCCCTGGCTTCGTACGTGTTGAAATTTGGACTCGAATGATAACGTAGTCAGTACGTGCGAGGGTCCAGGTGTAAGCATAGCGAGGCTTCAGGCTTCATTTAGAGTATGGTGAACTGGCAGGTGAATGGTGGAGTTGTTGTGTGTGTCATTGTGGAATATTTAGAGGCAAAAAAATAAAGAAAAAAAAAGAACACTGTCTTTGCATTTTTGTTCTCAGGATACGATAACTCAAGAACAGTTCATGACAGACACTTTGTCCCTACGCTGTGGGTGGGTGTCTCCCCAGGAAATGACAACGGACCGATTCTGTTTTGGGTCACGTAGTTGCGTAAACTTTGTATCAGTTGGGGGAAACCGATGTTCCTGCAACCGCTATAACTCTTGAGTGCTGAATGGTGGGTAGATTAAACTTATACCATGTATGTATTAGGCAAAAACAGATGTCGTGGCATATATGGCACGTTAAGGGAAATGGTTACGGGTACAGGAGAGGTGAAAAAGAGACTGAGTATATGAATTTAGTAGACGATAGAGTTGACATGGCATGCGGAGAGCGGGAGTCCTGGCGAATGGTAAAGTGAAAAGAGGTGAGGTACTTAATGCCTTGCGTAAGGTAAGGTATGGCAAAGCGCCAGGAGCTGATGGAATTATAAAGTTTAATTTTTCAAGGAAAAGGGGTGGCTATTGCTAATTGGTTAGCTAGGCTATTCAACATTTGCGTAGCCCCATGGTGAGGTGCCAGAGGATAAGCAAAAAATAGTGAGGTGGTAAGTGACCACTCGAATGACAGAGTTTTAAGTCTGTTGAGTATGCAGGTAGTAAGTCGTTTGGGAGTGATGATCGAGAGAGCGGTGGCATATATAGAACTTCTAACTGGGGAGGAGTGGTGTGGCTTTAGGAGAAGTATAGGGAGCGAGGACCAGGTGTTTGAATATTTTATATGGAACATGCTTGGAGAAAGAGAGTTAATTGTTTGTGGCATTTATAGATATGGTTATAAGACAAGGTTAACAGAAAGGCCTTGTAGAAAGCTTTTGTTAGGTGAGTTACTGGAGGCCGAGGGGTTTTTACCGGTCAAGTAAAGCGTGGGTGCGAGTAGGAGGGAGTAAGGTCAGTGGTTCGCTGTGAAGGTCAGTCTGCATCAAGAATGCGTGATGTCACCGTGGTAGTTAAATTCGTCTGTGGATGGAATGGTGAGGTATATGAACGCAAGGATCACAGAGGAAGGGGCTGGTCTCTGGTATGCTGGGGTTTTGGGAGGGAAATCCGTCGTTGTTTGCGGATGACGTGGTCCTAGTGGCAGACTCCAGAAAGATCTTCCAGGAGCTGGTATAAGAGTTAAGAAGAGTGTGAAGAATATAAGCTTCGAGTAAAACGTAAACAAAATAAGACAGTGAGGTGCAGCTGAGGAGAGGGGATGGCAATGGAGGAGGCGGAGTCTTTTAGGTACTTGGTAGCGGACGTGGCAGCGGATGGAAGCGTGGATGCTGCAGTAAAGCATTGGGTGGAAAAGAGGGCTGAAGTCCGTGTCTGTTATGGCAAAGAGCGGTAAGTCTGAAAGTATAAACACCCCCAGAGTACTTTATGGTTGTGAATCCTGGGCCATAAAAGCAAAAGATAGAAGATGAACGTGTTGGGAATGAAGTGCCTGAGGATACGTGAGTATATGACGTGGGGAGGCTTGATCATGGAAGGAATGAAAGCGCAAAAGAGAAGGGCGGTAGTAAACGCATTCTTATTGAGGTAGACGATCAGGGAATGTTGAGATGGCTCGGATGAATGGAGAGAATAAGAGCAGGGAGACTTGACAAAGAGGACGTACGTGTCAGAAGATGAGCCAGGGACATGGAAGGATGGGATGAAGAAGACTCCAGCGGCATTGAGGGCAGAATATTGATAGGGGTGATAGGCATGCATGGGACAGAATGAATTAGATCGATGTGGTGTACGGGGGACGACGTTCTGTGTATGAGCTGTACCAGAACGTATGTATGAAGTAGTCAAGGAAAAGCACGGAACAGTCTGAGGAGTTTGGCTGTGGATGAATGGTTCTGGTTTTATTACAACATGCACGACGACAGATGCAGTGCGGGTTTCAGTAAATGTGCCTGTTCAATATGCGTTCATGATGCCACCTTATTAAGGCATGAGAATCAGTTACATAAGAAAGAGTGAGTTGTTAGGTAACGCTAGTCCCTCCAATTGACACACTGCAGAGGTCAGACTCTGGTGCCTCTCCTCACTGCTACCCAGACTGTTCTGTAGTGTTCTCTGTACTACAGACTGTACTGTAGTGTTCTGTGTAGTACAGACTGTGCTGCTCTGTTCTCTGTATCACCGTTGCTTCCTCACAGATCCTTCACCGTGCCATAAGCATCATGGAGATCTGTCATCTCGGTGCTGTGACAACGACTGTTGAATGTGTACCGTGTACACGCCTCCCTCCCCCGCTGCTATACCTCCCACTTATCCTGAGTGTGTGTTATAGCCATCAACAGCTGTAAAGTCCTGCAGGATCGCACTCGACCCTCCTCCTCCTCCTCCTCCTCCTCCTCCTCCTCCTCCTCCTCCTCCTCCTCTTCCTCACCCAGCCAACAATGAGAGGCCCTCAGCTCAGGAACTTCCTGTGGCGTTAGGCCACATCGT
This sequence comes from Panulirus ornatus, assembly GCF_036320965.1. Classification (NCBI taxonomy): domain Eukaryota; kingdom Metazoa; phylum Arthropoda; class Malacostraca; order Decapoda; family Palinuridae; genus Panulirus; species Panulirus ornatus. The sequence continues at coordinate 87,722,451 of NC_092225.1, read as the reverse complement.
TTCCATCTCGACGGGGTTCCCGGTGATGCAGCAGCAGCAGCACAGCCAGACATAAGAGGCTATGATTGTTTAAGCTCGTGGGTTGGGGGTTCCGGGGAGGAGGGAAGGGGTTGCTTGCACATTTTTTCCAATGTTTTAAGTGCTTTTATCCGCTGTCGATAGGTAGGTGTCAGCCCCTCCCCCACTCTCTCTCTCTCTCTCTCTCTCTCTCTCTCTCTCTCTCTCTCTCTCTCTCTCTCTCTCTCTCTCTCTCTCTCTCTCTCTCTCTCTCTCTCTCTCGTGTACGTGGTGGGATTCGAGCATCACCCAACTGAAGCTGCTTCGAGACCCTCGAATCTCCTACGGCGTTGACACGTGAACGACGTCAAGCCCTCCCGTCTCTCCCCTACCCTTCCTTGCTCAGGCAATCGAGACAGTGAGGCTTCGACGCCTCGAATCCACCAGAACGAACCACCTTCGTGGTAGTAGTTCCTCAGGGTGAAGCCTGTGTGAAACTCTCGTTATCCCTCCCCATGGTTGATATAGCAGAATATGATGCTGATTTTGTGACGTAGATCGTACTTAAGAAGATCTTACCCTTCAGTAAGATGATGTCCCGACTGGGTTTGTTCAACCTGGCGCCACGGAGAGAGTTGTAATGTACATATATTACATCACTCACATCTTACGAAGGACATATAACGTATAACAGGAGGCCTGATGATCCATATCGAGGTTATCTGAAAATACTTCTGATTATATTGGTAGAAACAGGATGGTAAAGTAGATAGCACCTCTCCACCCACCTCGCCCTCGGGCTCAGCTGCTGGCAAGAGAAAAAAAAAAAAAATATGAGAAAATGATACCATGCAGGACGGTGGCAAGATACTGCCACGGAAATGTTATGGGAAAGAGTGAGGAAAAAGTTCGTTATCAGACTGACGACACCTGCTCTGTGGCCGGGTTTTATATATGTATATACGAATGACATTTGATGATAACCTGGATTTCTAACTAATGATAGATGTGTATGAAGCATTTGTCTAGCCTCGATGTGAAGGTAGTTGTAGCTATTGCATTATTTACTCTACATGAGTTAGTACATTCCAATACAGAACCTCCACACTGTATGTGGGAGAACATTTGCTCGCGTTGCTTATTACGTCTCCTTCAGTTTATCTTCATGCCGTCATTTCTATCCACTGAGTCGCTGTTTGAAATGGAAAAAAAAAAGATCATTCTTGTCGTATGTTGTCGAAATGATTCAGTGTTTTGAACACTTCTACGCCGCGGAGTCTGCGCTCATTAAGAAGTCATTTTTAATCTCCATATCATTTATCACTAAGTGAAGGATTGGTTTAGTTGCTCATCTTTGAATTCGCTCAAGTTTCTCTCATCTTTGATAAGGTTTGGTGACCAGAACTGAGCAGCGTACTCCAAGATAGGTCGAACCAGAAGGGTTGTAAGGGATGAGTATCGTAGCCTTTGTTTTGTAGTTTACATCTCTAGCTATGGCATGTAACCTCGTGGTTTCTTTATTGTCTGCACCTAGCCATTGTTTACATGATTTAAGGTCATTACTGATAATCCCCGTAGGGTCCTCTCCTTTAACTTCTTGCAGAGGTTTACCAAGCACTTTGTTTTCATGATTTGTATTCTTGGCATCGAAAGTGCATAACCTTGTATTTTCTTTCTACGATAGAGTCTATCTGCTGTGTCTCGGTCTACTCTGCCACTTTAAATGTCTCTAAAGCTTCAGACAGAATTTCTCGGAGTTGGATATGTTTCTCAATTCTGGTCGTCTGCAAAGTTTGAGATTATGCTGTTGAGTTCTGTCTCTAGGTCACTGTTGTAGATCAGGGGTTCCAAACCTGGGGTACAACAGATACCGACCCTCAGGGGTACAGTTGCACTTCTCAAGGGATACTACATAGGAGTCTGACAGTATGGCCATGGTGTACACTGCTGTACAGTGTACACCATGGGTAATGTAGGACATGAGCTATATAGAACACCCTCGTTACAAATCAGCATAAAATCCTTATCTAGCCTCTTACAGATTTCATAATGAAATAACAAAATCAATATTATTAAAATTGATTTTTGATCCTTAATTTTTAGGTATACATGGGAACCTGTCAGATTGCCCAAGGGTTACAGAGGAACAAGAGGGTTGGGAACCCCTGATGTAGATGATGGAAGAAAACACGGGTCCCAGGACAGAGCCTTGTGGAACTCTACAAGACACGTAATGCCAGTCAAATGTTTCCCTATTCAGTGTCACTCACAGCGTGCGTTGAGAAAGTCATTCCGCTATCCACTATCCGATTTGATCTCCTGTGCTGTCGGCTATAATCTTATTCGGCACTCTTTTATGTGGTGCTTAATCGAAGGCTTTACCAAAGTCCAAGTTCATAACACCAGAGGGTACTTCCCGTGGGGTGCCGCTCGATCCCACGGGACGCATCCCAAAATTAAGCTCATAATTCTCGAATCAGCATCGTCAAAGGAAGTCACCGTATTGACCCGAGAATCTCACAAACATAATCTAGATGTTCGTCTCCCACTGCCAGTTACTTATCTCGGGGAGTACGCATCTAGGCCGGAGTGTCCTTTGAGGTAAGGTATTTCAAACACTCCGCTGCTCCGTTGCCCGTTGCCCCGGGTTCCTGTGAGCCTCGTTCCGTTGCTTCCTAACCCAGCAGCCTGTCTTGGGTACGTGGTTACCTTTTATTACTTACTCTACGAATTCATCTGTCTATTTCGCCAAATTGCTCGCCTTCTCTTGGATGGGAATATATTCTGTTTTCTTGGATGTACAGATTCAGTCAGGAAGTTCAGGTAACAAAACATAAGGAGGTATATCTTACGCAGGTGAGGGAGGAATGTCACGCGGGGAAGTGAGCTTGTTCAGGAGATTCCGCTGCTTTGTGTGGTGCACTGTCTAGCTGTCGTGCTTTGTGTACTGCGCTGTCTCGCTGTCGTGCTTTGTGTACTGCGCTGTCTGGCTGTCTGTGCCTGTTGTACTGCGCTGTCTGGCTGTCTGTGCTAAGGGTGCTACACCATCTGGCTGTCTGCCCCGTGGATAACTGCATTTTCCTCAGTTTTGCTGAACTTTCCTAAAAACAGAAGAAGCTGAGACCCATACTCTTCTTCTTCACGTCGTTCACATCAGCGTGGGTGAGGCAGGGGGGAAGCCACGACCGTTATAACGTTCGTCTGAAACACTTCGCTCGCCTTTGTCCGTTTCCTGACAGATGTGTTACCAGCGGCTCCCTCTGTCGTCGATGAGTGCGGGCGTTGTGGTGTGGTCAATCCACAGCTGCTTGGTGAGGGTTCGTGAAGTCGTCTTCATCTGCAAAAGGTCTGTCGACGTGGTAGGAACTGCCCGCGGTCACGCAACGGTAATTCTTATTCCCTCATCCAGTAACTGATTTTATGTGTCACACAGGCATTAAGTGAACATAACGCCGCCTCATCAATTTTTTCCCCCGCTGCTCAGACCATATTTAAGCAAGACATCACCTGTGTGCCACAGCCTGACTTGGTGAAGGCACCGCCGTCTTTATGCCACGAGCACCCGTCATGCATTACGGAGGCAGATCAAGTTCGCCAGACGCAGCACAGGCTTTCACTCAAGGCTGTGTCGCTTATCTTTCTACCATTGTGCCGGGACGGGACCAGTTGCGTAAAAAGGAGTCGTGGCGTTACTCAAGATCTCTCTCTAGAGGATTCAGCAGCACCAAGCTGCGCTACTTCCACTGGCAGGGTGATGTGACCTTTGGAGCGAGATCTTTGACGAGACTGTACTTTCAGTGATAGTCTTGCCAAAGGTGACTTTTCGCTTGTGTAGCACCCTCGAGAGCAGGCGGAGTTCGGTAGCACCAGGCCATGTCGTTAACGCTGTATATATATATATATATATATATATATATATATATATATATATATATATATATATATATATATATCTTCTGTTTCCCATTTTAGAAAGTTAATACAAGGAGGGGAGGATTTCTGGCCCCCCGCTCCCGTCCCCTCTAGTCGCTTTCTACGACACGCGAGGAATACGTGGGAAGTATTCTTTCACCCCTATCCCCAGGGATAATATACATATATATATACATATACACATACACACACATACACATACATACGCACATACACACACACACACACACATACATATATATACATATGAAAAATGTAAGAAACAATTTAGAAAACTGAAACTTCTAGCTTGAAATGAATGAAAAAATGAATGTCACATAATGGTTCAACCTCTGGCTATGGAAAAAGGAAATGTATGATTTATTTACACAAACGTCAATAGCAGTTCTCATCAATTTAACCACTGTATCAATAAGCTTCAATGTCTAAGCTACATTTTTTTCCAATTTCACTATTTTCTTGTCAAAACACCATGTATGAAAACTATCACTCCAGTAACACGACTATAAACATTTACTTCCCCTTTAAAAAAAAGTTCTGGGGAAGTCTGTCTCGATACACTGTCTCGATACATACATATATATATATATATATATATATATATATATATATATATATATATATATATATATATATATATATATATTCTGTCATAAACCAGGTACCCAATTTATCTATCAGCCCTTAGTGGAAAGGATGAACAGCTGGACTGACTGCGGACCGGCTGCCGCAACCAGGATTGGAACCCATGCGAGTTCAACCCCGGGCGGCCCGTGGATGCGTTCCTCTCAGCAATGCTAATCGCCAAATGACTGACAACATTTGCAATACAAGTTTACATGTTCGGTTTTGATTGAATTTAACTAGTTTTTTTTGGTTCGTTCCGTTCTTGCGTACGTCCGCCAACGTCGCAACTTTCCTAAATCTCGTCCGGCTTGTATCAGATTTGCTCGAGTGTCTGTCTTTCAGTCGACGCTGAAGTTCAGATGGGTGGGTCACGTCGCTTGCCGGATGGTGAAGCGAGCCTGGGACGGACGGATTATTTTGATACAGTGAAGCGTGTACGCGCCTCTCCTGTGCTGCAGTTGTACTGTGTCTCACAAAGGGACACTCGTTGCTCTCCTCTGGATTCTCACCGCCATCCGTTGTTATGACAGGCGAAGGGCCTGGTTCCTTGCTGGATGTATGTGCTTTCTGTATCTGACGTTTTCTCCTCCGGACGCAAAGATCACACGGCGAGTCCTTAGGGCCAAGCTGCGTCCCTGTTCATGGATTTTGTCTCAGCGACGGAGGGGCACTGAGTTATGCCAAGAGGAAGAGGGATCTACTGCAACACTCTGACACACGAGCCTCATCGTGAAATTATATCGTATTTGTTATCCACTTCAGGAGCTGCCCTCCCCATCAAACTCCTAGTCCTCCCAGTAATGGCCCTTGCCGTGAGACAAGGCCAGGCCGTAAATGAGGTGTCTTTGTATGCTCTTCTGTTCCTTCAGAACAAGGTGATATTTACAGAGCTGCTGGTGCGGTTCAGGTCCCTCGGTACATATTTTCCTAGTGCTAAGTGGCTCCATAGTGGGTGGGTGGGTGGCGGGGGTCTCCTCCCTCCTCCCCCAGCCCTGTCGCTCCCCTCCCCTCTCCCCCCCCCCCCCCCCTAACTCGTCTTCCTAGCTGTGCGTGAAACGTTACCGTCAGCCACACGAGCTCTGCACCGTGTCGAGGCTGATGGTTCCCCAGCTCCCACCATGCACGACCTCACGACCAGAGGGTATGGGAGCGTCAGAGAGACGACCCAGAGGAACTCCCATCATAAGGGTGAGAGGGACCCAACCTTGGGATGACGGAACTCCCCATTTAGAAGTGGTCCCATAGGGAACTCCCCATCAGAATGGTGAGTCTGGGTGGGTTAGAAAGCTAGCCAGCACCTTCCTGGTGCTGCTGCCGGAGTGATTCAGGTTCCTGCTGGTGCTGCTGACGGAGTGACTCAGGTTCCTGCTGGTATTTGTGTTAAGAAACTCTTGACCTCTTGACGTGGGTGCGTAAAAAGGTCTTCCTCGGTCGTGTGGGGTGCGGCCGGAACAGACGTGGGGATTTTTTTGGGGGGGAACCAACGTATTCCCTGCCACTGAGGCCACATGAACGCCACTGTGTCGAACACATTAAGAAGAAACTGTATTTTTGTGTTTTATTTATTTTCCCACAGTTATTTACCACGAAAGTTGACTAAGTAAATTTTCTTTTACGTTAGTCAATGTAAAAAACGGTAAGTTCCTTATAAAAAAAAAAGGGAGATGTGTAGGTGGGTGACATAGATGCTGTGATGTTCCATTATTGTATATAATGATGATCACTGATCGAGGACGACCCTGTATTAGTCTGTGGTAGAGTAAGCTGACAGAGAGGTCAGGAAAAACCAGCAGGTGCAAAAGTGGTTTAGCTCAGGGCGGACTGCTAGCTGCAGGTGATGCTGGATGAAGTGAGGTGAGGAGGTAAGATAAGGTGATGTGAGGTGGGGTGAGGCGAGGTGAGGTGATGTAGGCTGAGTTCCCTGCGGCTCTGGTGCAGGTGCAGGAGGTGAGGCAATCGCTCCGGGTCCTGGCGCCAGAGTTGAGGATGAGTCGCCATGTGGCTGTGTGACAGCCGATGCACAGCATGAGAGGAGTGGTGAGAAAGGCTTTACATGAGAGACACGTTTGGATGCCAAGTCTCGTGGATCTTCTTTAGAAGGGAGAGAAGCGTTGTCATGGGCATTGCATTTTTTCTTTCTCTTTTCCGTGTCGCATGAGACTTGGCACGTAGATACCGTGTCTGAAGCTGCTGCGGGAGACGTGCGATGGCGGTGACCCTCAGGGATTCTTCTGTAGGAGGGTACAGGAGCCAGAGTTAGGGCCGCTGGCGACGGAGGAGCCTTAGGAGACGAGACGCCATGGGGTCCTTTGCGAGAAATTTATAAACTGGGAGTCACATGGTGGACGTGTCCAGGTAGAGTGCGTACCTCGGTGTCTGAGAGCCAGGGAGTGACTGACTGACTGCCTGACTGACTGCTTGACTGACTGACTGACTCAAGCAGTTGGTATGAACTTATGAAGGAGCAGATCGAGTGTAAATGCTGGTAGACCTCCTCCCCCTCACTGTGAAGGTCAGGGTCATTGAACCGCTCGGATACCTAGCCGTGCCTCACCTATGACCCAAGTGGTTAGCCGCGGTCACACAGTGTCATACGAGGTCCCTATCAGAGTCCTGTGTACGTACCTGCTTAGGTCGAGTTGGGTCGTGGGGTGAAGGCCAGTGGTAGAGCCAGGGTGCTGGGGTGGGGGAGTGGCTCGGGGAGGGTCATAGTGTTGCTTGGGGAGGTGGGAGGAGGGGAGGGGCGACTCTAGACATCCTAGAAGGAGGTGAGGAGGAGGAGGTTTGGTCTGGCACCGGCGATAATTTCTATATAGACATCTTTTCCTTCTTGTTTTGTATATCGTTTAGCTGGAGACATATTGGTGACAGGTTTTGTTATTGATTCACTGTTTTTTTTTATCATTTTTCTATTCACTTGCTGAGTGTCCATATCATTTCATCTTCGATGTTCTTTTCCCCTTGATCATATTTTTTTTTTACTGATAGATTCCCAGGAAGATTGAGTAATTGTGATGCATATGATTATTCAGGTAATTAGTTTGTTTACTTGCGTTTATGACGGACACATCTTTTCCTAGTTCGCCTTACTTGAGGCAATGAGAAGAGAGAGAGAGAGAGAGAGAGAGAGAGAGAGAGAGAGAGAGAGAGAGAGAGAGAGAGAGAGAGAGAGAGAGAGAGAGAGAGCATCTGGGGAAAGGGGGGGATACCCGACTCGTTACGCATCTGTACCATTCAGTGAACATCACGAACCACAGGAGGACATGTTTGGCAACCCGGGCCCACCCCACTCCCTGCATCAGTCACCAGGACCACTGGATCAGTACCAGTCACTTGGCCGGTCAGAGAGCGTGCCTGGTAAATGCCTCAGTGTGTTTGTGTGTGTGTGTGTGTGTGTGTGTGTGTGTGTGTGTGTGTGTGTGTGTGTGTCTGTGTGTGTGTGTGTGTCAGTCAGTCAGTAACAGTCGGACATGTGCGACGCGTCGGTGAGGTTTGTGGCAATGAAATATATCTGTAGCGGCTCGGAGGTTTAGAGACCCACTTGCCCCTCTCCCCCGCAACCATTCTCTCCTACCCTCCCTCCCTCCGATGCTCTCCTCTTACGGAAGGTTCGATCGAGGGACCTCCAGTTCACCTCTGTGCTAGGCGGTGACGAGGGAGGCTCCTCAGATGTAGATGATCCTGTTATGACGAAGTTGGTTCGATGTATTTGCTTTTGACACGATCCAGTGACCATGATTGTATGAGGAACGTCGGATACATCTGGATATAGACGGCGCAATACTTTATATGTAGCTGTTGAGAAGGCGTGGTAGTTCGTCACACAGAGCACGACAGTACGACCCTCCAACGGTATGACCCTTGAGCACGACGGTTCGATCCTTGAAGACAACGACCCAGCCCTTGAGCACGACAGTACGAACATGACGGTACGACCCTTGAGCACGACGGTACGACCCTTCAGCACGACGGTGCGACACTTGAGCACGACGGTACGACGGTGCGAACCTTGAGCACGATGGTACGACCTTTGAGCACGACGGTTTGACCTTTGAGCACGACGGTACGACCTTTGAGCACGACGGTTTGACCTTTGAGCACGACGGTACGACCCTTGAGCACGACGGTTTGACCTTTGAGCACGATGGTGCGACCTTTGAGCACGACGGTACGACCCTTAAGCACGACGGTACGACCCTTAAGCACGACGGTACGACCTTTGAGCACGATGTGCTACCCTTAAGCACGACGGTACGATGGTGCTGATCTCTGTCCTCCTTCTTGGAGGTCAGGTTACAGGTCAAGTCATCACACCCGAAGGTCGTACCGTCACGGGTGTAGGGGGGTCGTGCCACTGTGTTCACGAGGGGAAGCCTGTTTTTGTTTTGCTTGGCTCAACGCTGGAGAAAGTGGGAAAATAATTAATTTGTTTTGTCCCGCGTTAGTCTATATTTTTTGGTCACTCTTACCTCTCTCTCTCTCTCTCTCTCTCTCTCTCTCTCTCTCTCTCTCTCTCTCTCTCTCTCTCTCGTAATCTCTCTCGTAGTTTCTGGCGACGAACTCCCCCCCCCCCCGCCCCTCTCCCTCCTTCCCTTCAGTACGACGTTGCGACACTCTGAACGCGACGGTACGACCCCTGAGTTCGATGGCCTAGTTAATTGTAGTAGATATAATCCGTAAGGGTCGGGTTAAATGGTTCGACACCGTGCCTACAGACTTGTACAGTCGTGCTCAAGGGTCGTTCCGTCGGGCTGAAGAATCGGGCCATCGTGCTCAGGTGTCGTGTCGTCGTTGCTCGTGTCGTGCCGTCGTGCTCAAGTGTCGTGTGGTCGTGTTCTTGTCGTGCTGAAAGATTAGACCACCGCGTTCAAGTGTCGCGCCGTACCGTCGTGCTCATGCCGTGCCCTCGTGCCCGTGCCGTACCATCATGCCCGTGCTGTACCTTCGCACACGTGCCGTACCGTCGTGCTCGAAATGGCGTCCTAGCTTCGTCTCTTCGATGTATATCAACTGACTGTTATATTCCTCTCTTGTGTCTCCCCTGATGATGTGATTATTACACGAAAGTGCACTTGGGAACTTTTCGTGTTTCATTTTCCCCCTGGACTTATAGGAATATATATATATATATATATATATATATATATATATATATATATATATATATATATATATATATATATATATATATACTGGAATAGGGGATTATGATAATGAACCTGATCGCATAAAGATTCTCTCTCTCTCTCTCTCTCTCTCTCTCTCTCTCTCTCTCTCTCTCTCTCTCTCTCTCTCTCTCTCTCTCTCTCTCTCTCTCTCTCTCTCTCTTAACGTCTTTCTGTGTTAGGTAGAGTTGTTTGGGTAAGGATAGCAGTGTAAACCTAACTTAATATAACCTAACCCAACCAAACTTGACTCAACCTAATTAAACGAAACTACCTTAATCTAACCTGACCACCCAACCTAATCTAAACTAACCTAACTAAATCTAGAATAAACATGGGGAAAGGGGTAGGCGGTAAACGGTTATTATCGAATAAGTACCATCGGACCGGTCTAACCTCACTAGTTTAACCTCACTCAACCCACCCTAACCTCTCCTGTTCACCAGAGAACAACAGGTCTCATGGCCAGTAAGTTCAGCACACACAAAAAAGTTATCCGATGCTTTAGGGGAAGAACGTCTGAAATGTCTGATCGTTCGCCGGCAGCTGCTGGATTCCGTCGGTGAGGCGACTCCTGCTTCTCGTTCTGTAAGTGTGGGTTCTGGTGCAGCCATCACGCTGCCCCTCTGATTCTGGGTTACGTTTTGAGGTAATGCTGTAATGAAATCGAAGAGTTCCAGTGTGTGTCTTGTATTAGTTCCAGGATTATGTCTCGTGTATTTCCAGGATTTGCCCTGTATAGTTCCAGGATTTGTCATGTCTGTATCCAGGATTTGTCCTGTATAGTTCCAGGATTTGTCCTGTATATTTCCAGGTTTGCCCTGTATAGTTCCAGGATTTGCCCTGTGTAGTTCCAGGATTTGCCATGTATATTTCCAGGATTTGCCCTGTATAGTTACAGGATTTGCCCTGTGTTTGTTCCAGGATTTGCCCTGTATAATACAGTTGCAGTATGTGCCCTGTGTCATTCCTGCACGTCCCCTGTATGTGGTTGTGAGAATGTCTTCCTCCTGCTGGGCAGAGTCATGGCCTGAAATGACACTTTAAGATGCAAGACCTCCGTCACGTCACCCTACGCCGAGGTCAGGTGAGGAGGGTTGGTGTGAGAGTATCGTCCTGTCACCAGGGTCGTCGGTTCTGGGAGGCAGGGCGGGACTTTCCATGAAATTCCCCTTTCTTTTAATACCTTTTTTTCGAGATGGGCTTCATGCAGGTGTCGAGGTTCAAGTTAATGGTCAAGATGACGAAGACTTGGAAATTTTCCTCTTTTTTTCAATTTTTTTTTGTGTCTGTGTTTGGAACTCTTTCATTATTACGTGAAAACGATCAAATATCCTGTTACCGGACTGAAGATAAAAAGTCTCGCCCGAAAGGAGAATAAGTTTGATTGAAATGACTCTTGTCGTACAGGTGTCTTTTTTTTTCCAGTTCATGATTTTTCAGCAGACTGGGAGATCCCTGTATGAGAAGTGTAGAGTCATTTGCTAAGATCAGAGGTTTAAAATGTTGGGTTACCTTGAGGCAGATCTCAGGTAGCGAAAACAAGTGAGACACTGCAAATAAGATTGGAACTGGGAAACGCTCCTTCGTACTAACCTAACCTACTACACCAGCTGAGTGTTGTATACACACACACGGGCTGCAGAGGCCACCGTTTACCATCTGTCGAGATAACGGTTAGTATAGATGTATCAGTGACTCCCGCGCCTGACACACTGGTGTGGATCACGCGTCTGACACACTGGTGTGGATCACGCGTCTGACACACTGGTGTGGATCACCCGCCTGACACACTGGTGTGGATCACCCGTCTGACACACTGGTGTGGATCACCCGACTGACACACTGGTGTGGATCACGCGCCTGACACACTGGTGTGGATCACCCGCCTGACACACTGGTGTGGATCACCCGCCTGACACACTGGTGTGGATCACGCGCCTGACACACTGGTGTGGATCACGCGCCTGACACACTGGTGTGGATCACCCGCCTGACACACTGGTGTGGATCACCCGCCTGACACACTGGTGTGGATCACCCGCCTGACACACTGGTGTGGATCACGCGCCTGACACACTGGTGTGGATCACCCGCCTGACACACTGGTGTGGATCACCCGCCTGACACACTGGTGTGGATCACCCGCCTGACACACTGGTGTGGATCACCCGCCTGACACACTGGTGTGGATCACCCGCCTGACACACTGGTGTGGATCACCCGCCTGACACACTGGTGTGGATCACGCGCCTGACACACTGGTGTGGATCACCCGCCTGACACACTGGTGTGGATCACCCGCCTGACACACTGGTGTGGATCACGCGCCTGACACACTGGTGTGGATCACGCGCCTGACACACTGGTGTGGATCACCCGCCTGACACACTGGTGTGGATCACCCGCCTGACACACTGGTGTGGATCACCCGCCTGACACACTGGTGTGGATCACCCGCCTGACACACTGGTGTGGATCACCCGCCTGACACACTGGTGTGGATCACCCGCCTGACACACTGGTGTGGATCACCCGCCTGACACACTGGTGTGGATCACCCGCCTGACACACTGGTGTGGATCACCCGCCTGACACACTGGTGTGGATCACCCGCCTGACACACTGGTGTGGATCACGCATCTGACACACTGGTGTGGATCACACGCCTGACACACTGGTGTGGATCACGCATCTGACACACTGGTGTGGATCACTCGCCTGACACACTGGTGTGGATCACCCGCCTGACACACTGGTGTGGATCACCCGCCTGACACACTGGTGTGGATCACCCGCCTGACACACTGGTGTGGATCACCCGCCTGACACACTGGTGTGGATCACCCGCCTGACACACTGGTGTGGATCACCCGCCTGACACACTGGTGTGGATCACGCGTCTGACACACTGGTGTGGATCACGCGTCTGACACACTGGTGTGGATCACCCGCCTGACACACTGGTGTGGATCACCCGCCTGACACACTGGTGTGGATCACGCATCTGACACACTGGTGTGGATCACCCGCCTGACACACTGGTGTGGATCACGCGTCTGACACACTGGTGTGGATCACCCGCCTGACATACTGGTGTGGATCACGCGTGTGACACACTGGTGTGGATCACCCGCCTGACATACTGGTGTGGATCACCCGCCTGACACACTGGTGTGGATCACCCGCCTGACATACTGGTGTGGATCACCCGCCTGACACACTGGTGTGGATCACCCGCCTGACATACTGGTGTGGATCACCCGCCTGACACACTGGTGTGGATCACCCGCCTGACACATGACAGGGTTTAGAGGGTACGTTGAGTCAGTGGCTTAGGTCGGGTCAGTAAGGCTTCCAGTCGGGTAGTCGCTGGTGTCTTCGTCGATGTTACCGGACTCCGCGTGCTTGAGGTGACACCGCGGATGGAAAAGTCAGCAGATGGCGAGGTTGTGTCGTCATCAGCCGACAGACTAGAGTATAGGCTCGGCGATAAACTTCTCGATTCAAAGGAGCCCATCCTGTCCCCTCAACGTAGCGCAACCTCGAAGCTGCAGGAACATCTGGAAATGGTGTCCCTGGGGTAAGATGAGCAGGACCCCTGGCAGAAATTGACCCTGGGGTAATTAAGGGAGGGAAGCATATACACGTCTGTGGGTTACATGTACGTTATATCTCAGCTGCAGACCAGCAAGATTTAGAATATGGCATAGCAGTTGTTAGCGGCACTGGGATTACCGCCGTTGTGATGCAGGAGGAGTTGCCTCCGCTGTCTTTAGCGGATGCTAGAAAATCAGCGAGACGCAGGCTCCGTTGTTAACACATGACGATGATGGATCAGCCTCTTCGTGTGTATCCTGGAGGGGGGGTTCTCGCTGGCATTCGCCTGTGTCTTGGTGGTATTAGCGCCCGCTCGGGCTCCCGTGCGATCGCCGGAGAATAAGACTGACTTGAGTTGTGATCATTTCCGATGAGTTTGGCCGATGACATTAGCCCACATCGGGACTTTTTGAGCAAGTTTTCCTATTGACGTTGATACGTTGTTGTTTGCCGTTGTTTTCTGGGGTGTAAAGACTGTGCGTCCCTCAGTTGTTTGTTTGTTGTGGATACAAACATTATGCGTCCCTCAGTTGTTTGTCATTGTTTGTTGTGGATGCAAACTCTGTGCATCCCTCTTCTTTATCATTGTTTGTTATGGATGCAAACACCGTGCGTCCCCCTGTTGTTTGCCACTGTTTGTTATGGATACAAACATTGTGCGTTCATCTGATTTTGTCACTGTTTGTTGGGACAAAAACATTGGACCGTCATTTGTTTTTTGTCACTGTTTGTTAAGGGTATAAACATTATACCACCATCTGTTGGTTGTCACTTATTTATTGACAATTGGAATATTGTACCTCTACCTGTTGTTTACCGTTGTTTTGTTGAGACTATAACCACCGTCCCGCCATTTATTGTTTGTCATTGTCTGCTGAAAACGTAGACATTTTACAGCCATTTGTTGTCAGTTATTATTTGTTGAGAATATAAACATTGTTCACTCACGTGTTGGTTGTCACTATCTGTCAGGTATATGACCACTGTACCACCACCACGCCACCTCCTGGTCGTCACTTCCCTAGTTCTGTTGACGGTCCGTCCTCAGCTTCTATGGGAGAAAGTGGTAGAAAAGTGACTCTTACTTCAGAATTTCCTTGGGACAAGTATGTTCATCTCTGTCCAGGGTCATCAGGTCACCCACTGAACTGAGTACGGCAGTGATGTATGACCTCCAGGATAGACATTCGTGAGAGGCCTTCGTCCCAGTGTTGGGATGTTCAGGGACTGGAGGAGCACGACGTCCCTGAGGTCCCTGTGTGTGTGTGTGTGTGTGTAACCTCAGCCACAGGCCACGTCATATGACGTAAGGTTTCATGTATTCCATTCCTACTGTCCCCTAAGCCAAGGCGGTCAAGATGAACGGGATGATCAGCTGGAAATGTTGTGTGGGTGTCGAGAGGTGTTCCAGCTGATCCCTGAACACCATAGCTGACCCCCGCTCTGTAGGTCCCTAGTGCACTAGAGTCGTGTAAGATGGGGTCTTTTGGTAGAATCACCCCGGGAACCACCGAACCGGGTGTGGTAACTACTGAACCGGGTGTGGTAACCACCGAGCCGGGTGTGGTAACTACTGAGCCGGGTGTGGTAACTACTGAGCCGGGTGTGGTAACCACTGAGCCGGGTGTGGTAACTACTGAGCCGGGTGTGGTAACCACTGAGCCGGGTGTGGTAACTACTGAGCCGGGTGTGGTAACCACTGAATCGGGTGTGGTAACTACTGAGCCGGGTGTGGTAACCACCGAGCCGGGTGTGGTAACCACTGAGCCGGGTGTGGTAACCAACGAGCCGGGTGTGGTAACCGCTGAGCCGGGTGTGGTAACCACCGAGCCGGGTGTGGTAACCACCGAGCCGGGTGTGGTAACCAGCTGAGCCGGGTGTGGTAACCACTGAGCCGGGTGTGGTAACTACTGAGCCGGGTGTGGTAACCACTGAGCCGGGTGTGGTAACCAACGAGCCGGGTGTGGTAACCACTGAGCCGGGTGTGGTAACCACTGAGCCGGGTGTGGTAACCGCTGAGCCGGGTGTGGTAACCACCTGAGCCGGGTGTGGTAACCACTGAGCCGGGTGTGGTAAGAGAAATATAATATTTGTAATAAAGATAAGAGGAAGTCTGTGACACAAGCACCTTACGTATCACCCGTTTTCTACGTCTGTTCTCAGACAGAGTCTTCTGGACCACTTCAGGCAACGACTTGCGGGCGGGAGGAGGAGGAAGAGGAGGGGCACATTTGGAGCCACGCCTGGTGGGCGGAAGTACACCTGGGGACAATATTTTAAGGCAAGGGTGCACCAGGGAGGAGGGGCCTCACAAGTGGGCGGGGTTACGCCTGAGGACTCCACCCGGAGGAAGGGGAAACCTGATTAAATCCTCCAGACAATATACGATAACTGGGTCTCCAGATTACCGTCTGATGATATAGACTTAGATTTTAATAAAGTATTCTACAAATGACTACATAAAAGATTGCAAAGTGGAGGACGTGGTTCACATGCACGCGTGAACCAGTGAGGAGACTCGATGGGATGATGAACACAAAGACATAAAGTTGTCGACGGTATTATAAGTCTCTGACTCAGAGTACAGTCGAGAGCTAGGCGCTTCTGTGTTGATTTTCCCAGCGAGTTTTCTCATGTCAGTGCTCGGTACGATGAAAGCTCACGACACAGGAAATCGAATCTGTACGTGGGTGGCTGACTGGCTCTCAGGTAGGAAGCTATGAGTGGTATAAAATGGAGGGTAACATCCCATTGGCCTCACGTATCGAACGGAGTACCGCAAGGCTCAGTCCTGGGTCCCATCGTTTCTGTCATCTGCATCAACGACCCGGAGGCAAGACTCACCTGTAGAATTTTGATATTTGCCGACGACACGAAGTTCGAAAATCCAGTCCAGTCAAAGAAAGACTGCCTGAAGGGGATCCAGGTTGAATGATGGAGTGGACAGGTACATGGTAAATGGATTTTAACGTAGACAGATGCAAAGAGATCCATTAGAGCGTTGAAAATACAAGTCAGGTATATGATGCATTCTGTTAAAGAATACTGTACACTCAGTAAACTGTTATTAGAGGCAAAAGAAGAAATAGACCTTGGAATGGTGATTATCAGTAATGACCTAAAATACAGAAAACAATGCCTAGCTGCAAACAGTAAGGTCAACAGGAGTCTGGAACTTATAGCTACAGTATAAACGTTAGAGGATATAATACTCTTTATAGACCGAAAGATGTTACACTCACTCTTTATAACACCTTGACGAGACCTCATTTGAAATATGCTATTCAAATCAGATCACTAAATTTTATCAGAGATTCAGGAAAACTTGAACGTATACAAAGAAGACCAACCAAGCTAATCCCTTCACTCAGAAATATCCCTCGTAAGGTAAGACTCGAATCATTCTCTCTCTCTCTCTCTCTCTCTCTCTCTCTCTCTCTCTCTCTCTCTCTCTCTCTCTCTCTCTCTCTCTCTCTCTCTCTCTAAAAAAAAAGCGCGGACTCCATTATGTGTAACAGAAGGTTCCATAATGCTAAATGATATTGTCAAGAGATACTTCATCACTGTAGAGAAAGAGTTATTCAGTATCCCGATATAATGGTGTAAACATTAGAGGAAGGAAATGTAGTGTCAGGTTAAGGATAGGCAGAGACTGCAGTGATGTCTGTCACCAGTATGCATAGAGTCATTCCTCAGAAAGTTATTTTTTCTATTTTTTAAACTTACTTCCCTTTCCCCGTAGGCCAGGCCCCCCCCCCCCCCCCCCCCCACCCCACCCACCCCGGGGCCAACGTTTGCAAAATTAGTAGCGAATTTTCGGCGTCACACTTCCCTGTGCTGAGCTTTCCATGGTAGTGTGATTTCTCCATAGTGTATGAGGGTGTTTTTCCACTCCTCATCCTCTGTCCTCGCCAGCAGTTGCACACACACACACACACACACACACACACACACACACACACACACACACACACACACACACACACACACATACATACACACACACACTGTTCAGCCTGTAATAACACAAACATGTTCTTGACCATAACCACATCCTCCACTTTGTTCTGGAAAACCCCCAACGCCCCTACACACACACACACACACACACACACACACACACACACACACACACACACACACACACACATACATACACACACACACTGTTCAGCCTGTAATAACACAAACATGTTCTTGACCATAACCACATCCTCCACTTTGTTCTGGAAAACCCCCAACGCCCCTACACACACACACACACACACACACACACACACACACACACACGTAATCTAGAGAAGTGTGTGTGTGTGTGGGAGGGTGAGGGAGGAGCCGTCTTCTTCTTCTTCCCTCCCCCACCTGGTGAGGTCGATGACCTCGTCATGGACCATCAGGTCTCCTGTTGCAGTCTGTCCTTCCTGTGGGACACCGCGTCCTCCCATGCAGCTCGAGATCATGCCCAGGGGCGGGACCACACCTTGGGAGACACATCTGGGCGGCCACACGAACATCCCCCACCCCCTTACATATATTCCCTGCCACACACACACACACACACACACACACACACACACACACACACACACACACACACACATATACCGTCTTTCAGGGGGGGGGGGGGGGAACCCCCTCCTCAAACCCCGGGGTTTAACAGAGGTCGCCTGGCTCAACACGGTCTCGTCTCACGTGGTTATAACTCTGCCTCACCTAGCGTGGTTCAACGCTGTCTCACCTCACGTAGTTTAGAATCACCTCGCGTGGTTTAACACTGTCTCATCTCACGTGGCTTAACACTGTCTGGCCTCCCTCTCACGTAGTTTAACACTGTCTCCTCTCACGTGGCTTAAAACTATCTCGCCTCCCTCTCACGTGGTTTAACACTGTCTCATCACCCTCTCCCGTGGTTTAACACTGTCTCCTCTCACGTGGCTTAACACTGTCTCACCTCCCTCTCACGTAGTTTAACACTGTCTCGCCTACCTCTCACGTAGTTTAACACTGTCTCGCCCACCTCTCACGTAGTTTAACACTGTCTCGCCTACCTCTCACGTAGTTTAACACTGTCTTGCCTCCCTCTCACGTAGTTTAACACTGTCTCACCTACCTCTCACGTAGTTTAACACTGTCTCGCCTACCTCTCACGTGGCTTAAAACTGTCTCGCCTCCCTCTCACGTGGTTTAATACTGTCTCATCTCCCTCTCCCGTGGTTTAACACTGTCTCCTCTCACATGGCTTAACACTGTCTCACCTCCATCTCACGTGGTTTAGACCCTCCTCATCTCGAGATCTCAGTCTGCGATCGCGATCTCACTCAAATAAATGAGCCAAGGATGAGTTCAGGTCGGAGTACAAGCGACCTTGTCAGCAGGGAGCCTCCCATTGTGAGGACCCGTGAACACCCTGCAGCCCAGGTCATTGTGGATACGACCTGGAGAAAGAAAACTGATTGGTCAGCCGAGCTTGAGGGTCGGTGAGCGGAGAGTGTATTATTTAAGGGGTTATTATCGTATATCTTGAGCAGAGAGTGTATCATTGAAGGGGTTATTAAGGGGTTATTATCATATATATTGAACAGAGTGTGTATTATTTAAGGGGTTATTATCATATATCTTGAGCAGAGAGGGTATTATTTAAGGGGTTATTAAGGGGTTATTATCATATATCTTGAACAGAGTGTGTATTATTTAAGGGGTTATTATTGTATATCGTGAGCAGAGGGTGTATTATTTAAGGGGTTATTATCGTATATCGTGAGCAGAGGGTGTATTATTTAAGGGGTTATTATCGTATATCTTGAGCAGAGAGTGTATTATTTAAGGGGTTATTATTGTATATCGTGAGCAGAGGGTGTATTATTTAAGGGGTTATTATCGTATATCGTGAGCAGAGAGTGTATTATTTAAGGGGTTATTAAGGGGTTATTATCATATATCTTGAACAGAGTGTGTATTATTTAAGGGGTTATTATTGTATATCGTGAGCAGAGGGTGTATTATTTAAGGGGTTATTATCGTATATCGTGAGCAGAGGGTGTATTATTTAAGGGGTTATTATCGTATATCTTGAGCAGAGAGTGTATTATTTAAGGGGTTATTATTGTATATCGTGAGCAGAGGGTGTATTATTTAAGGGGTTATTATCGTATATCGTGAGCAGAGAGTGTATTATTTAAGGGGTTATTATCGTATATCTTGAGCAGAGAGTGTATTATTTAAGGGGTTATTATCGTATATCTTGAGCAGAGAGTGTATCATTGAAGGGGTTATTAAGGGGTTATTAACTTATATCTTGAACAGAGTGTGTATTATTTAAGGGGTTATTATTGTATATCGTGAGCAGAGGGTGTATTATTTAAGGGGTTATTATCGTATATCTTGAGCAGAGAGTGTATCATTGAAGGGGTTATTAAGGGGTTATTATCATATATCTTGAACAGAGTGTGTATTATTTAAGGGGTTATTATTGTATATCGTGAGCAGAGGGTGTATTATTTAAGGGGTTATTATCGTATATCGTGAGCAGAGGGTGTATTATTTAAGGGGTTATTATCGTATATCTTGAGCAGAGAGTGTATTATTTAAGGGGTTATTATTGTATATCGTGAGCAGAGTGTGTATTATTTAAGGGGTTATTATCGTATATCGTGAGCAGAGAGTGTATTATTTAAGGGGTTATTATCGTATATCCTTACGTTCCCACTGTATACTGGTATGGCAGAACCGTTTTCTACGTTCTGTCATCGGAATGTCGGCTCATTGTCTTCGAGAGTCGTAGCGTCGTGTTTGCGGATGACGCCGTCACACTCGTTTGGGTCGGGACTTCATACGTAGGGGGTCGTAAAGGAAGGACAAGGGGGTCACGAAGTCGTAAGTAGGAGGTCGTAACGTCGCACCTAAGGGTCGTAACGTCAGGCTCAAGGTGTGTGTGTGTGTGTGTGTGTGTGTGTGCGGCCGGCGTCCGTCGTCTGAGCCTTCGTCAGGTGGTCATGGCCGCAAGAGAACCATCCACAGGCCCTGAACGTTCTCCATCTCCTCCTCCTCCTCCTCCACCTCTTCCACCTACTCCTTTCCCGGGTATTTCCTTCGTCCTCTCCTCTTCCCTTCTTTTGCTGCCTTCACTCTTTCTTACTCCTTCCTTCATCTTCTGATCATCCTCTCTCGTTCTTCCATCTTCGTCTTCTGTTCATACACGTTTCTAGGCTCCTTTCATCATCTGCTCTTCCTTCATGCCCTTAGTATAGTAGTTTCCTTCGTGTCGTTCCTTCTCGTTTCCTTCTTTCTTTTTAGTGTCTCCAGTTTAGATTTCTCTCCATTTCTTCGTTCTATCTCGCCTCTCCTTCTGCTCTGTCTGCTTCATTCTCCATTTTTACTTTTCCCATTTTCCTTGCCTTCTGCTTCTCTTCTTATCCTCTGTTCTTGTTGTGTGCTACACTTCCTGTTCTTCCCCCAGTGTGGAGGTGGAACAATCTGCTGCTCTTCCCCCAGCACAGTGGTGGAACAATCTGCTACTCTTCCCCAAGCACAGTGATGGGACAGCCTGCTGCTCCTTCCCCAGCACAGTGGTGGAACAGACGGCTACTCCTCCCCCAGCACAGTGGTGGAACAGTCTGCTGCTCTTCCCCCAGCACAGTGGTGGAACAGTCTGCTGCTCCTCCCCCAGCACAGTGGTGGAACAGTCTGCTGCTCCTCCCACAGTAGCTCCTGGGGGACGATCACTGCCAGTACTAACGAGAGAGATTTTTTTTGCCCCCATTATAACTGTGGCTTGCTGCCCTTGGCCGCCACTGTCCTTCGTGAATGCCAGTTCCCCTCCCCGCCGATGGCTTGTGTCCCGTCTTCCAGTTTCCGTCGTGGGTCATACCCGATTTCTACATAACAAACAGTTTTTTTCCTTGACGTCTGGTTCTAATTCTGTGGTGATCCGTTTCAGTCCCCCTGTCCTCACTAGTTTCGTTGAAACGCGGCCAGTTTCCCCCTACTAAGAGACTCGTAGGAACTAAGACAAGTTTCATATATGGATTGACTCTACAAAAATTAGTTTGTAGCAGCCAAGGGAATAAGATATACAATCAGTAAGTAGGAGCAGCGATATAATTGGTCTACTCATCGCCAGATATAAAAACACCCGGATGTGTCACCCATTGACGTCATTAGATAGCAGCAGTAAGATTCCCCCCAGCTCCTCCGGGTATCTTACAGGATCTACAGCAACATTAGTTCCTTTGATTCATTTCTTTTATCCTTCTTCCTCGTCACGAGCTTCTCTCTCTCTCTCTCTCTCTCTCTCTCTCTCTCTCTCTCTCTCTCTCTCTCTCTCTCTCTCTCTCTCTCTCTCTCTCTCTCTCTAACAACAAGTACAGCGTTGTAAATAAATGACTCGACATACACTAACAAACCGAGCGTCGAACCCAGCCTTAAACACCACTCCACCTCATATACGCCAATCTGAAACTACCTTCCCCAGGTATGTAAGTGTTACACTTTCTCGTCACCGCTCCCGACACCACTCATCTTTCCAGTATTACAGACACTGGTTCAGCATGACGACCCAAATGTCTAGCTTGTAACATCCAAATTGGAATGCTTACTCTGTAACTGTCCTGCACTCACCTAACAAAGACATACATACAGCATCAAACTTCTTGACCTGTGGTCCCGCCCAGTGGACGTTGCCGAGTGCCTGAACGGTGCAGGAGCCACATACAAGGTGATCCTGGGCCAGGAAGGCATGGCAAGATATGATATAACCGAAGGAGTTCTTTCACGGGGCTTCTGAAATTTTGAGGATGCGTTACACATAGGAGCAGTGTGTGGTGAGCTACGTTGGGATGAGAAATTCTCAATGATCCTGTTATTTGTTTACGTCTGTTGGCAGTGATATAGATTTCTCGCTAACGATATTACCAATTGCAGGTACAGTCTACTAACACGCACCTCTCTTTCTGTGTGTGTATATATATATATATATATATATATATATATATATATATATATATATATATATATACACATATATTATCCCTGGGGATAGGGGAGAAAGACTACTTCCCAGGTATTCCCTGCGTGTCGTAGAAGGCGAATAAAAGGGGAGGGAGCGGAGGGGCTGGAAATCCTCCCCTTTTTTTTTTTAATTTTCCAAGAGAAGGAATAGAGAAGGGGGCCAGGTGAAGATATTCCCTCGGAGGCCCAGTCCTCTGTTCTTAACGCTACCTTGCTAACGCGGGAAATGGAGAATAGTTTGAAAGAAATATATATATATATATATATATATATATATATATATATATATATATATATATATATATATATATATATATATATAATGTGTGTGTGAGTGTGTGTGTGTTACCGAACGCCAAGTGGTGACTGCCATCGAGCAGTCACATTCTACGAGACTGTATCATCGTGAGCGGACTTCCTCAACACAGACAAGTCCCGACTTAGTCACCACCTCCTGAAGTTTTTTAATCGAGCCTACGACAAGACCCGCGTTACCTTCAAACATTAGCTGACCGACCACGTAGCCTCCCCAACCCCAGCTTACTGGGTAAACCCGTCCACCTCCCTCGAAGACCCTCGCAATTACTTCCCTCACAACCCTATCATCTCTTCCCACTCACACACAAGCCTTACTCTCTCACTGCTTCTAGTAGCTCTCCCTCCACAGAGCATCTCTGTTAACCCTGTCATGCGCTCTGTCCAGTTACATCCACTCTCTCGGTCACCACCGTCCCACACAACGTACCAGAATGGATTTCGTGCAACAACATGGCAGGCGTTTGATTTCTTGTTTAGAAAAAGAGGGAATTTATGCATTGCTATTATACAGACTATACACACCACGCAAGGCTTTCACCATTTCTTCTCGTTTCACCAAGCCATTTGCCACAAATCTCTGTTTTCCGCATGCTTACACGTCACAAAACGCGACATCAGCCGTCCTGTCGTCTAGCACACTCAACAGTCTTTCAGAATATCTACTCAATCTCTTCTATCACCTGTTAGCACTTCTTCATCTGCTCCTGTCACTGAAGCTACCATTTTTTCTGTTCTTTCCCACTCACACTCTCCACCTCCTCCCCCCAAAATTCTCATTCTTCCAGAAAATTGCCAATGATCTCTTTTTTCCAGTTTTTACAGCTCCTGTACCTTTCTTCTCGATCTTCTGCCACTTTCTTTTGTACATCTCCCAATCACTCGCTCTCTTTTCCTCTAAGTACCGCCCTTATATATCTCTTTTCTCCTTCACCAGCATCTTAACTTTCTCAACCTACCGCTCGCTTCCATTTCTTAAATGCCATCATCCCATCCTGAATATGCCACACAATTCTCTCACTCATGCCAACCCTCCTTCCATTCTCCACACACTCCCTTAGTTTCGTTTTCTCTCACCTTTGTCATTCCTCACCCATTCTCGCCTGGTATTTCCTCACTCAAGCATTTGTTTCTATGTTTCTTTAATATACCCTCAGCTGCCACACCACCCACTCTTGCATTCAAATCATCCATCACTCACAATCGATCCGTCACATCAGAACTGCTGACGCACTCAGCTCCTTTCCAAACACTCGCGTCTGTTTCTTAATCCTCTCACTACCAGATGCAAAAGCACTGACAGTCACCCCTTCTCATGATCCATCTTCGTGTATATATACTGGTAAAGTATGTGAAAGAAGAAAGCTGAGAGTAAATGTGAAGAAGAACAAGGTTATTAGGTACAGTAGGATTGAGGGACAAGTCAATTGCGAAGTATGTTTAAATGGAGAAAAACTGGAGGACGTTAAATGTTTTAGATGTCTGGGAGTGGATTTAACAGCGGATGGAACCATGGAAGCGGAAGTGAGTCACAGGGTGGGGAAGGGGGCGAAGGTTCTGGGAGCGTTGAAGAATGTGTGGAAGGCGAGAACATTATCTTGGAAAGCAAAAATGGGTATGTTTGAAGGAATAGTGGTTCCAGTAATATTATATAGCTGCGAGGCGTGGGCTATAGATATGGTTGTGCGGAGGAGGGTGGATGTGTTGGAAATGAGATGTTTGAGGACAGTATGTGGTGTGAGGTGGTTTCATCAAGTAAGTAATGAAAGGGTAGGAGAGATGTGTGGTAATAAAAAGAGTGTGGTTGAGAGAGAGCAGAAAAGGGTGTATTGAAATAGTTTGGTCACATGGAGAGAATGAGTGAAGAAAAATTGACAAAGAGGATATATGTACCAGAGGTAGAGGGAACGAGGAGAAGTGGGGGACCAAATTGGAGGTGGAAGGATGGAGTGAAAAAGATTTTGAGCGATCGGGGCCTGGACATACAGGAGGGTGAAAGGCTTGCAAGGAACAGAGTGAATTGCAACGATGTGGTATATCGGGGTAGACGTGCTGTCAAGGGATTGAACCAGGGCATGTGAAGTGTCTGGGGTAAACCATGGAGAGTTTTGTGAGGCTTAGATGTGGAAAGACAGCTGTAGTTTCGGTGCATTATTACATGACAGCTAGAGACTGAGAGTGAACGAATGTGGCCTTTGTTGTCTTTTCCTAGCGCCACCTCGCGCGCGTGCGGGGGGAGGGGGTTGTCATTTTATGTGTGGCGGGGTGGCGGCGAGAATGGCTGAGGTCAGCAAGTATGAATATGTACATGTGTATATATGTATTTGTCTGTGTATGTATATGTATGTATACATTGAAATATATAGGTATGTATATGTCCGTGTGTAGGCGTGTATGTATATACATGTGTATGTGGGTGGGTTGGGCCATTCTTTCGTCTTGTTTCCTTGCGCTACCTCGCTAACGCGGGAAACAGCGACAAAGCAAAATAAATGAAATATATATATATATATATATATATATATATATATATATATATATATATATATATTCTTGTTGGACTTCCAGTTTGGCCGACAAGTGATTTTGTTATATTCTGGCTGTTGATCCGTGATTCCTTGCATGATTCGCCAAGTCATTGTGCATGTTGCTTGGTGGGTTTAAAGTCAGGATCTCGTAACTAAGCCTCGCTCTGATGTGAAGATAAACGCCAGGCGGCCAGTTTGATCTTCACTTACCAGAGGATAACGCCACAGGAACCCCACAGCCTGCAGAGACCTTGGCCGATGGCTTCGGGATTCCTCTGAGGGACCTGCTGGAGTTCTTCAACACGTCGAGCACGACGGCACGACCTTTTGGTATAGCTGACCTGGCTTATGACCTGATCCTTAACGAAAGGTCGTGCCCTCATGCTGGGGAGGTTAGTATGATATGTCTTTATGACTGGTCATGTAAGGAAGTCACAGAGAAGCTGGTGTTACGTTATAATCTTTATTTGTACAACTGTACATAGACGAAGCATTGCAGTGATAGTATGGGTCAAGCATACATGTGTAGGGGTATGTGGAGACGAGGATAGAGCGTACGGTAGGTACAGGACATCGAAATAGGAAGGTGACGGGTAGGCCCATAGACATGGAGAGTCCTCTTCCTGCTGGGGAGTCGCGTCACATCATATCACATGGAGCCCTGGAGGTGTGGCTACCCACCGTGTTAATTTAGGCTGCACTCTGTTGGGTTGTATGTGGCCACAGGACGTGAATTAACGTGAATCTTATGTTTGCAGCCCTGATTAGTTTTACATAATATCTAAGTAATGACATTTGTACTAACGGCGGGAGATGAATGTAAACGATTATATTTGAGTCAGAGTTTGTATGGTCTTGCTGACGGGTTGTTTACCACAAACCACCATTAATTAGAATGCTTACATATTTTCTCTCTACCTCTGGCGTTGAGCACGTGTTTGTCTGTGGACATTATGATTGCTATAATGGATGACTTACCCTGGGCGCAGATGCCAACCCTCAGTCACCATAAGGTTTAAAGGCGGTAGTTAAAGGTAAGTTAAAGGTAAGTTAAAGGTCACGTGGTCAGTGAGGAGTGGTGGGAGTAGGTCAGTGTGTAGTTAAACATGTTAAGGACGAAGGAACGACTTGAACACGACGTTACGACCCCGGAGCACGAAGGTACGACCCCCGAAGCACGATAGAACGACCATTAGATATGATGACCTGGCCTTTCACCTGATCCTTAAAGACCAGGAGAAAAGCCAGGCAATAAGTATCCCAGGGTCAGACCGCACGGCTGCTCCAGGTCCACACAGCGTCTCACTCAAGGGGTCGAACATTCAGTCGTCGGGGAAGCGAGTTTTCACCCGAACCTGAGACTTCCACCTCACCCAGCCGTGGGTTAACGCGAGAGCCTCACCCTCCCTCCTGTGTCTGTCATGGGGTAAGGAATGATATGGTCATCACGCCACCATATAGCCTCCCTCACTCTAGAATGACAATCAATGGACGGCGTTAGTCACCCCGTCCGTGGGTGGCGGCGGGCGTCGACGCCTCGTCGTCGGTCACCATCCTCTGTCCACTGCTCGTGGCCATCATGTGTCGCCGACGGACACTAGGCTACGGTGGGAACACACACACACACACACACACACACACACACACACACACACACACACACACACACACTCCTCATACATATGCTTCTGAAAAGAAAAGAGAGTATCTCATTAAAAAAAAAGATATGGAATCATCTTAATAAATTTACTGTTAAAATATTCAGTTTGAGAAAGTTGTTTGTTAGCCATTCATACCTGTAGAAAAGGTGGCTGCTTGTTAAGAGAAAATGTCGACGTGCGGTGTGGGGTTCCCTTCCACTTTCACTATCCTTTTTTTTTTTTTTTTTCATACCTGCGTTGTCTCCTGCCTGAGAGCCGCTCGTCCCTGCTACCCCCAGCAGTAGTAGACTAGTGTTCCCAGCATCACCTGCGTCTCACGGGGGACAGTGTAGCCTCAGTTAACAGTGTCTGGCAAATGTCAGTTATCAGATTAGTTTCTTGCGAAGGTTAAGTTTGTCTCCATATAACCCTGGCTGGACCTGTGTGGAGTGACGGACGCTGGACCGCCTCAGGGCACGCCAGCCACACTAGGGTACGGTTAGGTTTAGAAAGCGTCAGGTAAGTACGTACGTTGCTCTGTTGTTTATTTACTCCCACACCTCCTTTTGTGTGTGTGTGTGTGTGTGTGTCTGTGTGTGTCATACATATACCAGTCGGTTGAGTGCATTATTATTATGAATATTATCATTATCATTATTATTATTAATATTATTGTTATTATCATTAATATGTACACTTTTAGGGCAGTTATAATTCCTGCATATGACGTGCGAACAGAGCGAACCTTTCTGTCAGCGAACCAGCCTGGCATGGCACACCACCTTCTCTCTCTCTCTCTCTCTCTCTCTCTCTCTCTCTCTCTCTCTCTCTCTCTCTCTCTATCTCTCTCTCTCTCTCTCTCTCTCTCGTGTTACTACACATTACCACGCTCTCCGCGGTAGGCTTTTGCTTGCAACGTCCGACGGGAAATAAGCACGTGCGCTGGTGCAGGTATGTGGTGTGTGTGTGTGTGTGTGTGTGTGTGTGTGTGTGTGTGTGTCTGTGTGTATTTACACGTATAGGAGTAAAGACATGGTACATACATACAAAGTTAAGAGATGGAGAACACCTGTATAAAACTCTCTATCCGTAACACACACACAATAGTAATCACACACACACACACACACACACACACACACACACACACACATCATGAACCATGTGACTCTCTCCAACCATCACCTGGATCTTATCCATTGATTTGGGAAGAAGTTACCGGGGAACACATAAGACTAGCAGGACACTGCCACCAGGCCAGTTGGCTATGCCTGACAGTTCCTCTTCCCACCCAGCCACTGTCACTCAGGCAGACATCCACCCTGTGCCTGAACGTTTTTTTGTAGTGTTTGCACTTTCTGTCTTAATAGACAAGTTATCCCACTCGTCATCAACTCAACTTCCAGATTACAAAGTCATATTTTTCCAGTATTTGTTTTGATTTGAATCTTATCAAGTTTAAAGCCATCACAGGGAGTTTTCTCTAAAATACTCATGAGTATTCTATTGACATCCCCATTCATTTAATCCTCTCATTCATCTATATATTCGGATCAAATCACTCCTTACTCTACTCCTTTTTTAAGGAACGTGGATTTGATTTTGTCAGTCTCTCCTCAGAGGAAAGATTTCTAATGCTAGGTATCCATCTTGTCGTCTTCCTTTGTATGCATACCAGATGGTGTATGTCCACCTTGCAGTACGGTGCCCACAGATGCACTGCATGTTCTGGGGTGAAAGTCTCACTAGAGAAGGATACACCTGCTGTAGAAACCTTGCACTCTTTTGGCCGACACTTCTTGAAGTAAATCCAAGTGTGAGATCAATCCAAGTGGTGTCGTAGCTTCATCGTGCATGTTTATACATCGGTACCTCCGTTTTCAGTCAGCGCTTATCAACACTCCAGAGTGTCTCTCATGTAGATTTAACAGTGTTTATGTTCTGATGGTGATACACACGACCGCTGTTTTCTTTACCGTCATCAATCACTTCAAAGTTGTCAGTTTTAGATTTTACTTCCCATTTTGCTATTTGTTATTTCTGAGTCGTGTAGGGGTATAGAATCTTGATTTGAATTCACTCTCTTCCCTATTTTTTTTGTATCGTCAGCAAAATTTGCTGATATTGCTGGTAAAACCTGTGTCTGAATCATTAATAAGAATAATAGAGGTCCCGGGACAGATCCCTGGGGAACGCCACTAGTCACCTGGCCCCATTCTGACGTACATCAGTTTATGGTCACCCTCATGTTGTCCTCTCAGTCAGCCACTCTCGAATCCAGTATACAGCTTCCCCGATAATGCCATATGCCTCTTCTTCTTAATCGGTGTCTCGTGAGGAACGCTGTCCAATGCCTTATTGAAATCAGGTTGAGTAGTGTCATACATGTCATCACTGTCCACCACTTCAGAAACATTTGTGAAAAATGACACCAGATTAGCGAGCCAAGATCTGCCCTGGATAGAACCTGGACGTGGACCATTTATCAAGTTGTGCTTTTCCTAAGCGAGTTCTACCATTATCTGATGTTGTGGCCTTATGAAACATACCCACCAGCAACGTTCAGCTAAATGGTGGGCAGTTTTTGAAAGTTGATATTACATTAGACGTCTTCCATGATCTGTCTGTTACTCTTGATTCAAGTGATTTGTTAGATGTGTTTGCTAACGATGAATCACTTCCTCCATGCACTCTTTTAAGACTCTTCTCGGATAGATTAATCAGGTCCTGGGGATTCATTTGGCTTCAGTTTAGACACCTCCTTCAGAGCGTCATCTCTAGTCACTCGCCTCACGTATGCTGCACCATCCCCACCATCGTTACCTTTTCCCGCCAGAGATCCCTTGTCTCCCGGGTTGCAGTTCTGCACTATAAGTGCATCAGTCCCCCCGAGTTCACACAAGCCGTTTTCCACAAGAACAGCCTCGTCCTAACTAGTGTGAATATCATGTAGTACAATGTATCTGCATGAGGGATTTTTGTTCAAAGCCCCATTTTGTGGCTCTTTGTTTAATATTGTGTATTATACGCTATTATATATGTTTCTTCCAGTTATTTTCAAGTATTATCATCATCATCATCATCATCATCATCATTATTATTATTATTATTATTATTATTATTATTATTATTATTATTATTTACAGCCGCCCCAAGTACATACATTCACACAGATAAACATACAAATGCACATTCATCTACGCAGCCTAACACCCACATATCCATATATTCGACCCTACCTTGATCATTCGCGGGCCGCCAAGGGTCGAGCGCACAGGTTCGAATCATGGTTACGGCAGTCGGTCCACAATCATCCCAGCTGTTCATCCACTCCTCGGGGTTCGTCGATAAGATGGGTACCTGCCTCAGGCTAGGATATATATATATATATATATATATATATATATATATATATATATATATATATATATATATATATATATATATTTTTTTTTTTTTCTTTTTTTTTTTTTTCAAACTATTCGCCATTTCCCGCATCAGCGAGGTAGCGTTAAGAACAGAGAACTGGGCCACTGAGGGAATATCCTCACCTGGCCCCCTTCTCTGTTCCTTCTTTTGGAAAATTAAAAAAAAATTGAGAGGGGAGGATTTCCAGCCCCCCGCTCCCTCCCCTTTTAGTCGCCTTCTACGACACGCAGGGAATACGTGGGAAGTATTCTTTCTCCCCTATCCCCAGGGATAATATATATATATATATATATGTATATATATATATATATATATATATATATATATATATATATATATATATATATATATATATCCCTGGGGATAGGGGAGAAAGAGTACTTCCCACGTATTCCTGCATGTCGTAGAAGGCGACTAAAAGGGAAAGGAGCGGGTGGTTGGAAATCCTCCCCTCTCGTTATTTTTTTTTCATTTTCCAAAAGTAGGAACAGAGAATGGGGCCAGGAGAGGATATTCCCTCAAAGGCCTAGTGCTCTGTTCTTAACGCTACCTCGCTAACGCGGGAAATGGCGAATGGTATGATGAATATATATATATATATATATATATATATATATATATATATATATATATATATATATATATATTTTTTTTTTTTTTTTTTTTTTATACTTTGTCGCTGTCTCCCGCGTTTGCGAGGTAGCGCAAGGAAACAGACGAAAGAAATGGCCCAACCCCCCCCCATACACATGTACATACACACGTCCACACACACAAATATACATACCTACACAGCTTTCCATGGTTTACCCCGGACGCTTCACATGCCTTGATTCAATCCACTGACAGCACGTCAACCCCTGTATACCACATCGCTCCAATTCACTCTATTCCTTGCCCTCCTTTCACCCTCCTGCATGTTCAGGCCCCGATCACACAAAATCTTTTTCACTCCATCTTTCCACCTCCAATTTGGTCTCCCTCTTCTCCTCGTTCCCTCCCAAACCATTTCAAAACACCCTCTTCTGCTCTCTCAACCACGCTCTTTTTATTTCCACACATCTCTCTTGCCCTTACGTTACTTACTCGATCAAACCACCTCACACCACACATTGTCCTCAAACATCTCATTTCCAGCACATCCATCCTCCTGCGCACAACTCTATCCATAGCCCACGCCTCGCAACCATACAACATTGTTGGAACCACTATTCCTTCAAACATACCCATTTTTGCTTTCCGAGATAATGTTCTCGACTTCCACACATTCTTCAAGGCTCCCAGAATTTTCGCCCCCTCCCCCACCCTATGATCCACTTCCGCTTCCATGGTTCCATCCGCTGCCAGATCCACTCCCAGATATCTAAAACACTTTATTTCCTCCAGTTGTTCTCCATTCAAACTTACCTCCCAATTGACTTGACCCTCAACCCTACTGTGCCTAATAACCTTGCTCTTATTCACATTTACTCTTAACTTTCTTCTTTCACACACTTTACCAACCTCAGTCACCAGCTTCTGCAGTTTCTCACATGAATCAGCCACCAGCGCTGTATCATCAGCGAACAACAACTGACTCACTTCCCAAGCTCTCTCATCCCCAACAGACTTCATACTTGCCCCTCTTTCCAAAACTCTTGCATTCACCTCCCTAACAACCCCATCCATAAACAAATTAAACAACCATGGAGACATCACACACCCCTGCCGCAAACCTACATTCACTGAGAACCAATCACTTTCCTCTCTTCCTACACGTACACATGCCTTACATCCTCGATAAAAACTTTTCACTGCTTCTAACAACTTGCCTCCCACACCATATATATATATATATATATATATATATATATATATATATATATATATATATATATATATATATATATATAGTGTTAATGGGATGGCCTTGATTAGGGCCTCAGCTGCCCGTGTCGTCTCAGGTAACATAGACAAATGCTCTTTACGATTTGATAATTAGTTGCTATTATGACGTCCCAGTTCTGTAATACATGTAAAGTCTCAGCTTTGTATTTTCAGCCAAATGGCTGCTTAGATCCAATGACCATTTCTTTGTTTATATCATTGTATTCACACATACACTGATGCATATACAGGGAGGGAGGGAGAAAACCCCCCCCCCCCCCCAAGACAAGAGACACTGTAGAAAGCCTCCCCCCCCCCAATTAGGACTTGTAAACAAAGGGCCAGTGATGCACGGTCATCAGGTCAGGTCAGGTCAGGTCAAGTCAGGTCAGGTCAGGTCAGGTTTCTGCTGAACAGCAACTATCGTGGATCAGTCCAGGACACCTCACATCACCTGGGGAACTTTGTCCAGACACAATCAGTTATCCAGACGTCCGGGGACTTTTATACGGAGGGGACCGGGGTCGGGGGGCTTCTTCCCTGTCCACCACACACCCACATCCATACGTTACCCACACACACACACACACACACACACACACACACACACACACACACACACACACACACACACACATACCACCCTTATGCCTCCAGGCATTTCCACCCACACACTGCACACACACACCCCTCCCATCCACACATCACCCTTGTGCATCCTAACACTTACACACACACACACACACACACACACACACACACACACACACTTCTCCATACGGTAAGCCACATGCACACATGGCCTCACACACCTGCCTCACGTATCCTACAAGACGACCCACGCCCACCCTGCCCACGGCCGCCCATCCCCACCCTCAGAACGCCACCAGTTCCTGCCCAGACCACGCCCACGTCCCTCACTAGCCACGACATCCCCATGTGAGTGTGTCACGCCCTCAGCATAACACAGCCACGCCGGCACTGGTTGCTGCAGCCAAGGACAGAGATAAAGCTTAACGCAGATCCCGGGTTCTGACCCACCAGGGGCAGCCGGTGCTCTGGACAGCGCCGTCCAAGTGTGATTCTCGTAGTATCATGGAGCAGCCACGTAACAGCCACGTAACGTAACGTAACACTGAGTTGCAGGCTGTTGGAAGACGTAACACGTGTGTGTGTGTGTGTGTGTGTTGGAAGACGTAACACGTGTGTGTGTGTGTGTGTGTGTGTGTGTGTGTGTGTGTGTGTGTGTGTGTGTAACCTGGGTGGGGAAGGCGACGGCGGGCTGCTGAGTGGGGAAACCCAAGGGTTTCTCCCCCTCCCTCTAACCCCCCCACACCTCTCCCCCCCTCCTCTCCCCTCCATCCTCCCCACTTTACTGCCCCCCACCCCTCACACTTCTCATGCTTCCTCGCCCCGCCCCGCCCCGCCCCGCCCCGCCCCAGGCCCCTCCCTGCAAGCCAGCATAACCATCATGCACCTCGCATGTCTCAGGCAGGCGCATGATGCCTCTGTACTTCGTTGTCGGAGCAGAGGGTGGCTCAGACCCCCCGCGACCCCCACGTGTACCTCAAAACCTTCTCCCTCCCCTCCATGTCTCTGTACCCCTCCCCTCCATGTCTCTGTACCCCTCACCTCCATGTCTCTGTACCCCTCCCCTCCATGTCTCTGTACCCCTCACCTCCATGTCTCTGTACCCCTCACCTCCATGTCTCTGTACCCCTCCCCTCCATGTCTCTGTACCCCTCACCTCCATGTCTCTGTACCCCTCACCTCCATGTCTTTGTTCTCCCTCCCCTCCATGTCTCTGTACCCCTCACCTCCATGTCTCTGTACCCCTCACCTCCATGTCTCTGTACCCCTCACCTCCATGTCTCTGTACCCCTCACCTCCATGTCTCTGTACCCCTCACCTCCATGTCTCTGTACCCCTCACCTCCATGTCTTTGTTCTCCCTCCCCTCCATGTCTTTGTACCCCTTCCTCTCTATGTCTCTGTATTCCCTCCCTCCCCCATGTCTCTGGACCCCCTAAACTAAGGAAGAAAATGTTTAGAATATATATATATATATATATATATATATATATATATATATATATATATATATATATATATATATATATATATATATATATATAGACGCAAAATGGAAGACTGCTATGTTGTATGGTCCCCGGCTGTGTTAGGACCATTAATCAAACAAATTAGAATTCACAAGGGACGGTAAAAGTAATATAAATTAAGCTGAGCATATGAACTACCTTGACAGTGAGAGAAAGAGCTTCAACTCTGCATTATAAAAGAGACGTAGAAAACGATGCCTGGCATTATACGCCTGGCAACAAGTGAACGGGAGGAGGACGAACATCCTAAAGCCAGACTGCGACTCAGGAAGGTGGATACACAATTATCAAAGCAAATGTGATGTCTGGAAATATAATGGCAAGACCCCCTAGACGAAGATGTAGGAATGCCCAGCGAGGGAGGCAGAACGTGTGCATAATACGCTACTGGAAGAGCCGCCAAGAAAACTACGAAACAGAAACATTCAAAAGAAGACAAGACTTATGGATGAAGACAATGCCAGATGAGCCCAGAAGAGACAATGACGTCATGAGGGTAACCGCTGAAGACAATAGCGTTGTACAGCAAGCATGATCTCTGTGGAGTGGAGGGCTGGAGAGGTCCATGGAACAGCAATTCCAAGCAAACAAGTTATGCGGTGAGCACTACGCGCTAACTCTGGACATCATGGCAATATCTCGTCTTCAGTACTTGTCGATAGGTAGGTACCCCCCACTTCCCTGGACCCCTTCCCTTCCATTCCATGTCTCTGGACCCTCTCCCAGCCATGTCTCTGGAACCCTTCCCTTCCATATTTCAGTTTCCCCTCACGTCCTCTTCCATGAATACGCTCCTTCTCTTCGTTGAAGGGGAGGGACTCAGGTCCCTTTTCGTACTGTCCCCACCCCCGTTCCAGGCCAGTAGCTGTGTGAGCCCCCTTGACGTGGGGGCTGGAGGGTGGTTAGTGGGAGGGGGGTGAGTGAGTACAGCTTGAGATCCAATCCCCCGTCAATGTGTCTACCTCCCTCAGGTACGTGGGCGGGCGGGCGGGCGTGTGTGTAGTAGGGCTACGCACGAAGCTCCTTCTCCCGCCACGCCACCTCTCCTGTCTCCCCCCCCCCCCTGGTCTAAACACGTGCGACCAGCGTGGTCTGGAGTCGCCAGAGGCCGGCCGCAGGGATCCTGGACAGCTGGAACTTTTCCAGGGGGGCCCCAGGCGGGCGCGCCGCTCCACCTTACACACACACACACACATAACTCCTCGGACGGACCTCCCTCACTGCCAGGATTAGTGGGCCTTAGTGGGAGACGGTCAGGGTGAGGCGAGCAGCTGCTGTGTCTGTATTTACACCCTCCCCCCCTCCCTCCCCCGCGACAACCTATCGGGTGTAAAACAAACACAAGAAAGAAAAAAAAAATGTCAACTCGTTAACACCTGAGTTGCAAATTTTTTTTTTAAGTCACCTCCGGTTCTCGAGGACGACTGAGGCAACAATAATGATATAGTATGTGCTACAAGGAGCTAATATGGGGGTGTTTCAACAAAGAACTTCTCTTTCTCTCCAAAAGGAACTCATCATTTCCCTGCTACTGGCGAGTGGCGCAGCCTGGGAGCTGCAGGAACTCCTGGAAAGAGTTCTTGAGCAACGCTTTCTTAAAAACGGGTCGTAGGGTAGTTATGGATGAATAGATATCGTCGTCATTGTGATTAAGTTACATATGCACTTATGATAAGCGGTGGCATACAAGCACCCAGTTTTCTAGAGTAGAAACCAAAGTAATATCTGTAAATAAGGGAAAGTGAACCAGCATTGCTGGGTACAGCAAGTAGGAGGAGTTATGAGTTCATGGTGAGAGAGTCAACGAGAAAAGAAATAATCATGAGATCGTCAGCCCACTCAAACGTTTATTACTGTCACAGAATTGGTGTTTAGGGGAGGCGGGTCGAATACGACAAGCTGTGTGGGTGACTGTACGTTCAAAAGGATGGTGGCCAGATGAACCGACGTACTAGGCTTCTGCTACAGTGTGAAGGACAGCGAGTGAAGAACAGGTTCAGAGTGTTTGTTGAGTGGTCATGAGGGCGTCCATCACTCACCGTCTGTGTAGGTGCATTTCATCCATGCCATCTGGTGTACACTGAAACCTCCCAAGCACAGGACCCCACCCCAGCTTGAGGATGTTGGCTTCGTGGCTGTTATGAAGACTGTAGAGTTAGGAGAGCAGTAAGGGAAACAGAATGATGGTGGTGGTTAGAAACGAAACCTTAAGCCAAAGGACATCAAAGATTGGAAATTCAAGTTCTTCGAGGTGTGCAACACGCGTATTGACGGTGGAATAAGCTTATATTTCTCCTATCGATGGAAGGACAGAGTTTATATATGGAAACGTGAAATTAATTGATGAAAGGCTCATGAAACAGTTGGGTTTCCGATAGAAACCAGAAAGTTAGAAATAAGGAGAGGTAATAGATGGTGCTCAACAGAAGAGAGGGGTAGGATGAACATTCGTAGATGCTTATGAAATGAATGTAATAATAGTGAGGTGTGTTGCACGGGGAAGGGTCTTGGAAGAGGCCGGTGCTCAGCCTTCCCTCTCGTTGGCAGCAGTGACAGGCGGGACCTCTTTGTAAACATGGATGACGTTGACTAAGCCTCGCAAGGTTGTCAAAATCCTTGGACTTTTATGAGGGGAAAATAGAGGGGAGGGAAAGAACGTGAAGAGGGGAAGTAACTATGAGTAGGGTAGGTGTTTGGTGCATGCAGGGAGATGTGTGAGTGATCAGGTAACTTAGTCTTTACGAGAGGCGGAGTTGGACCAGCAACGTAGTGCTCGTCAGGTGGTGACGCGCACTACGTTAACACTCGCTGTCTACAGTGGCCGCTGGTAGGAATTGTTGTTATTTAGTGGCCACTGATTGTTTATGTTGTTGATTACGTTTCACTGCGTGTATACATTGCTGGTAGGTGGCCAGGAGGCTGATTTGTTCCCTCATTGTGGCCATTACTTGTATGTCTTGCTGCGACGTGGCAAGTATATGTATTTGTTCTTGGTGGCCACTGAATGCATGTGGTGCAGATAAGTAGTCACAAATTCTAATATATCTTTTCAGTAGAATATATATATATATATATATATATATATATATATATATATATATATATATATATATATATATATATATATTCCCTGGGGATAGGGGAGAAAGAATACTTCCCACGTATTCCCTGCGTCTCGTAGAAGGCGACTAAAAGGGAAGGGAGCGGGGGGCTGGAAATCCTCCCCTCTCGTTTTTTTTTTTTTTAATTTTCCAAAAGAAGGAACAGAGAAGAGGGCCAGGTGAGGATATTCCCTCAAAGGCCCAGTCCTCTGTTCTTAACGCTACCTCGCTATCGCGGGAAATGGCGAATAGTATGGGAAAAAAAAAAAAAAAAAATATATATATATATATATATATATATATATATATATATATATATATATATATATATATATATATATATATATATATATATATATATATATATATATGTGTGTGTGTGTGTGTGTGTGTGTGTGTGTGTGTGCGTGTGTGTGTGTATTGAAGGACAACTGTATTTACGCCACGGGTCAGATTCGAACCCTGGGAAGTGCGTCGGGCCAACTCGGCCACAAAGAGGATTGAAAGAGAGACAGTCACCAGAAACCGAGTGTTTTAACCTGTGTCTCAATCTCACCTCGGTGGAGGTTTAACCTGTCGCTGCTCCGGTGGTGTGACCAATATGTCGGTGGAAGGACAAATGTACACACACCACCCCGGGTCTGTGGCGGTCCCGGAAGCCCTTTCTGTGAGGCTCCCGCTGCAGGCCGCGTCCACCAGATGGCACCTCATGTCATGTAGGTTTGTGAGGTGAATGCACGGCAGTCACGGAGTAAACGTTCCGCGTCCTTACCTTAGACACGACGGGCCGACCCTGTCATACGTTGAATCTGCGTCAGTCGTGTTGTAAGGATGAGTGGCGTCCAGAACACAGAGGAGAAAGTGTCACTCGTACATGTCTAAGGAGTATAGGTTCATATCGAATTAGGAGGGCTATTGTCTAATGCTCGTCGAGTCATTGCTGTGTGTGTGTGTGTGTGTGTGTGTGTGTTGCCGAGCTCCGCCTGGAAGAGGTCACACCTCGAGGGAAGAGTCACCTTTTGCGAGACTGTATCATTGGTAGTAAGCCTCGTCAGAAAACTTCTCACTCGAAATGAGTCTGCATTTCCCTGCTGCTGGATGTAGGGCAGCCTTGGGCTACAGGAGTCTTTACGAAGGTCCTGGATAACACCAGGACTCTTTTATAAAAGCTGGTCCAGGAATATTTATGAACAGATGAGATACTTATAAACATTTTGTTTTCGGACTCCACCTGCAAGTGCAAACACTAGGATTGAGACATCACCTTGAACAAGGCTGTATCATCGTCAACAAACAAAACAAAAAAAAAAAAAAATGTCCAGCCTTGTGGAGGACCTTCTCCCACCCTGAAGGAGTTTGCCTCGCCCTGTTACTGGGTGGAGCGCAGCCTTGAAGTTCCAGGAGCAACATAAAAGGGATCTTGGATTTGCATAACTAACACAAATTGTATTGGTCGCTGCATTATGGCAGTCATGCCCTGGTCATGGCCATCTCGCATGAACGTCAGAATACTAAGTATAACGTTGAAACATACAACAAGGATTACTCTGAACTCCTAATGTGTCTGTGGACTTGATGATGGAATAGGCTGGAGGGAGAGGGAAAGAGAATTCCACGTCTTCGTCGTGTCATAACGATTAATCCTCGTGTAAGTGCTCTCCACAGAGAGAGGATATGGGAAGCAGCAGCCACAAGCATGACTGACACACACACACACACACACACACACACACACACACACACACACACACACACACACACACGGCTCAGTAGAGCAGCGACTGTATCAATACCTGTAGAACAGATAACGTGAAGGAAAATCGTGGCGAACAGTTAATTATTATTTGAGAAGAACAGGAATGTTGATCACGCTAAAAACCTTCGATTTCGCTCTGAGAGAGAGAGAGGGGGAAGTGAAGGGCCACCACAGATACGCGAGTAGCGCCCAACACTGGGCCATTGCAGCTGTGGAGCAGTTGCTAACCAGTAAAGTAATTCAACCACCTGTACAGTTCGCCAAGCTCATGGAAAGCAGAGTTTGCGACGCTCAAGTATCTTGGGGGGTGACCGGGGTAGAGGAGGACATGATTATGTTTGGCCTCGTACCTCCTCCGTGTACCCGCTTACTGGCCAGATTGTAATTCAGTGATCGAATTGTTTCCCAGGTGTTACTACACTGGTTGTAGTGATTCTCTCTCTCTCTCTCTCTCTCTCTCTCTCTCTCTCTCTCTCTCTCTCTCTCTCTCTCTCTCTCTCCTCTCTCTCTCTCTCTCTCTCTCTCATGTAGGGTAGCATGGATTCCCTTCCATAAGGTTAGGGGCCAGCAGTAGGGTGACATGGCTCCTCCTGCGTCAGGTGTGGGGCCAGCAGTAGGGTGACATGGCTCCTCCTGCGTCAGGTGAGGGGCCAGCAGTAGGGTGACATGGCTCCTCCTGCGTCAGGTGAGGGGCCAGCAGTAGGGTGACATGGCTCCTCCTGCGTCAGGTGTGGGGTCAGCAGTAGGGTGGCATGGCTCCTCCTGCGTCAGGTGAGGGGCCAGCAGTAGGGTGACATGGCTCCTCCTGCGTCAGGTGAGGGGCCAGCAGTAGGGTGGCATGGCTCCTCCTGCGTCAGGTGTGGGGTCAGCAGTAGGGTGGCATGGCTCCTCCTGCGTCAGTTGAGGGGCCAGCAGTAGGGTGACATGGCTCCTCCTGCGTCAGGTGAGGGGCCAGCAGTAGGATGACATGGTTCTTCCTGCGTCAGGTGAGGGGCCAGCAGTAGGGTGGCATGGCTCCTCCTGCGTCAGGTGTGGGGTCAGCAGTAGGGTGGCATGGCTCCTCCTGCGTCAGGTGAGGGGCCAGCAGTAGGGTGACATGGCTCCTCCTGCGTCAGGTGAGGGGCCAGCAGTAGGGTGGCATGGCTCCTCCTGCGTCAGGTGTGGGGTCAGCAGTAGGGTGGCATGGCTCCTCCTGCGTCAGGTGAGGGGCCAGCAGTAGGGTGACATGGCTCCTCCTGCGTCAGGTGAGGGGCCAGCAGTAGGGTGACATGGCTCCTCCTGCGTCAGGTGAGGGGCCAGCAGTAGGGTGACATGGTTCCTCCTGCGTCAGGTGAGGGGCCAGCAGTAGGGTGACATGGCTCCTCCTGCGTCAGGTGAGGGGCCAGCAGTAGGGTGGCATGGTTCCTCCTGCGTCAGGTGAGGGGCCAGCAGTAGGATGGCATGGTTCCTCCTGCGTCAGGTGAGGGGCCAGCAGTAGGGTGGCATGGCTCCTCCTGCGTCAGGTGAGGGGCCAGCAGTAGGGTGACATGGCTCCTCCTGCGTCAGGTGAGGGGCCAGCAGTAGGGTGGCATGGCTCCTCCTGCGTCAGGTGAGGGGCCAGCAGTAGGGTGACATGGCTCCTCCTGCGTCAGGTGAGGGGCCAGCAGTAGGGTGGCATGGTTCCTCCTGCGTCAGGTGAGGGGCCAGCAGTAGGGTGACATGGCTCGTCCTGCGTCAGGTGAGGGGCCAGCAGTAGGGTGACATGGCTCCTCCTGCGTCAGGTGAGGGGCCAGCAGGTGGGCGGCGGTAATGTTGCACTTCCTCTCCCAATAATGATACGGGAAGTCCAACAGGTCGGGGTATCGGCTAACTTCCGGGGTAACGGAGGCTCAGGAGTTTCAAGTTTCCACTTTTTCTGTCAGTTTGTGGTGATGTCTGCCGATGGAATGAGAAAAGATGATAACATTCCTCCCGTGTTTTTGACGTGACGGCCTCCCTCGCTCGGGCTTGGAAGTACACCAGAATTATAGCCACCCATAGCACGACCCTTGAAAATATACATCAGACTAACGAGTCTTTTTAGAAATTAACAAGTGTTACCACCACAGTGTTCCACTAGTCATCCACGGGTAACAGTTCGTACCAAGTTGGTTACACTGATACGATCATCGTGTATGTGTGTGTGTGTGTGTGTGTGTGTGTGTGTGTGTGTGTGTTTGTGTGTGTGTGTGTTTCAGTAGATGTACTGGTGTTTCGACGGTATAATTGACCTGAGGACAGCAATGGACTCACGTGGTGTAGCGGTTTAGCGTTCCTGACCATGACGCATTCACGGACCGCCCAGAGTCGAGCGCATAAGGTTCGAATCCTGGTTGCGTCAGTTGGTCCACAGTCAACCCAGCTGTTCATCCACCCTTAGGGGTTGGTCGATAAAATAGGTACCTGGCTCAGGCTAGGATATATATATATATATATATATATATATATATATATATATATATATATATATATATATATATATATATCGTTAATGGGATGGCCTTGATTAGGGCCTCAGCTGGACGTGCCGTCTCAGCTGAAAAATAAATAGCACAGTCATGAGAGACTGACCCCCATGTCCAGCACGTAGCCAATCCCTCCGTGAGGCGAGTTAGGGTGAGGATTAACCCCTGGCTGGAGTGCTGCGACACGACCTCTGACCTCGAAGGTGCGGTACTTAAGCACGACCGTACGACCCGTGGGTATTGTAGGGCGAGACCTTTGGCTTGACACCTGAGGGTGAGGTCAGAGGTCGCGCCATCATACCCGTTGGTATTAGAGAGAGAGAGAGAGAGAGAGAGAGAGAGAGAGAGAGAGAGAGAGAGAGAGAGACGTATCCGGAGAAGCAATGAACACAGCTCACTATCAAAGGCTGGTGCCATTTCACCTTTTTTTCATGTTTAGCTGAGACGGCATGGCAACTGAGGCCCCACCCCGTTAACGCTATATATATATATATATATATATATATATATATATATATATATATATATATATATATATATAATGTATGTATTCAAACCCTGACCTAAGGCATCGATGAACAGCTGGGTTGACTGTGAGCTAATTGCCGCAACCAGGTTCCGAAGCTGTGTGCTCGACCCTTGGCAGCCCGTGAATGCTTCGTGGTCATGGACGCTTACCGTTACTCCCTCTGGCACGCATGTGCGGTGGCCAACCACTTGGGAAAATTTACATGAAAATTTATGAACTTAGCGCAGTTGAGGAAAGCTTCGTATGATGGGTAAATGAAATTATCAAATAGCTAAAATGCTATATCTGGCAACTTGCTTTACAGTGTGTGTCAGCATCAGAACATACAGTGTTTATAAGGTCAAAAAACGTGTAATTCTCGGTATAAGGACAGTGATGGAGCATGTGAAAACCTGACAGCTATCCAAGCCCCAGGAATGGTAACGTATGTGTATTGGAATCTAATGATGGTCACGCGGTATCTTAGTCATATTTCCTGGATAGAAAAAAAGAAATAGATAGATTAGAGCTACATATACATGTTTACATGAAAGATATACCCTCGCTAGATTCAATAGAATGTTACAGTTGTTTATCATTTAATTTGGAAGCTCACTTTTGTACCCGTACACTCCTGACCTGTGCCGGGTTCCATTACAGGAGTGTATACGTACATACGTCATGTATCATCACAGTCAGTACAGGAACCAGTCAAGGATGACAGTATAAAACAACCGCATTATATCCTGGATCACTAAATGAATGGCTTCTGAACATGAGGGAACTCTTACCGCTGACAGTAACATCCACTGCAACAGGTGACATTGTCCTGGCTTGAAAGCACAGTTCCAGTTGCATTTACGTTTCGTTCTTCACGTACACTTGACAACAGTTCTCGAGGTTGACAGAAAATGTTTTCTGTCACCGTCACCGTTTTCTGTCATCCGTTTCCTCCACACAGCCAACAGCTCAGTGATCTGAAGTCCACAGAACCTGGCCTGGAGGATCTGAGACGACTTGCTCAATTATGGTCGCCAAAGCAGCACTCTCTGTATGCTGTTCCAGTACGTCCTTCTCTTGG
The DNA here is from genome assembly GCF_036320965.1 of Panulirus ornatus. Classification (NCBI taxonomy): domain Eukaryota; kingdom Metazoa; phylum Arthropoda; class Malacostraca; order Decapoda; family Palinuridae; genus Panulirus; species Panulirus ornatus. The sequence goes on along the minus strand of NC_092225.1, from coordinate 87,679,297 downwards.
TTGAACGCCTGAGGGCAGGCTAGACTTTCCTGTCAGAAACGTCCTTGTTCCTAAACCAGCCAAATCATCGTTTCCATTGACGACCAATGTGTTGGCTGGGGGCAACTCCTCAATTATCAAATCGAAACACCTCCACTGTCTCTTCCTGTCGGGTCCGGAAATGAAGGAAGTGTCACCTTTTCCTGATAAGGCACGAAAGTAGGGCAACAGGAGTCAGCTGTCCTCTTTTCAGTGAAGCAGGTAAGTAGAACAGGTGTAAGCGAGTTTGGTTCTCTTCTAACCCACTGCTCGTTTATTACAGATTTTATTCCTTTTTGCGCAGTAGTGAATGTATGTTAGTGTCATTACCAAGGATGACTGTGCGTTGTGCCTCCTGCGATTGTGCGCTTTCTAGCACACGAAGGATTATCCTTAAATCAGCTTCTTCATAAGTGCAGCTTGATACTGGAAGTTGCTGCGAGCCGTTGTTGTTCGCCATCACATGGTCTTGGTTGGATCAGTGAGGTCCCAAGAGAGGAAGGAAGACTACAGAAGTCTGTGACAGAGGAGGTGTCCTTCCCATGTGAGAGGAAGCGGAGTAACGCTGCTCTACTTTCTTCAGCAAAACCATAATCCCGGAATGCAGGTGTCTGGGGATGACCTTGTGTATCGTATCACTGCTTCTTCTGTAGTTTTCCTCGTCTGTCCTGTTCCACGGCTTTTAAACTTGCATGTGTGTGTGTGTGTGTGTGTGTGTGTGTGTGTGTTTGCGGTCAGACCTGTCACGGCAGAGGTGTATACTGGGGGGTGTCTTACGTTACGTTATACAGATACCGTTCGGCAACATCCTGGAATGTTTCTGCTGGCCTGTATGACCATCTCTGGATGACACGATGTATTTGTCACAACTCCTGGTGGCGTCATGTGGACAGGAAGGTCAGCCACACTCCTCACATTTGTGTCTTTCTCAAGTGCCGACTTGTCCTCACGTCGCAAACAGGTTATCAAATAACGATGGAAGAATGTCATTGCATTCGTGGACTCCAACCAGTTCCTGTGGATTACAGTAACTCCTCTACGTATCACGTGAGAAACCGTTGGCAGAAGGTCTTATTTCAAGTCCAACTTTTCGATCTTTTCCAGTGGTGTTCCTGGATCTTGTTGTTCCAGAGGTACTGAGTTAGACAGACAACTTGTCTCCTCCCATTCCCCCCAGATGCCGTAAGTACCTTCTCTACATTTTCACATGACTGAGATCACTCTGAGCTTCATGAGAAGAATATGTACGCCCGTCATCATGTCTTCTGGACCTGCGTCCTTGAATGGTTGTACCACCATTCTTCTAACTACTTGAAGGCCTCATGTACGTGAGGATCTTGGCTCATGATAACTACAAGTCGTAATTTGGGCGTCATTGCTCCAAGTTCAAGTATCGTTTCCATTTTTCCCGCTGCTACTGCTGCTGCTGTTATTGGCTTTGTGTATATCTTTTTCCTCTGGCCCTGCGGTGTCTGTGTGTTACCACCGAGTCCTTGTTATTTGCTTTACTTCATCGTCGCACGTTTGTTTCAAGACAGACGTCACCAAGATACTTTTTATACACTTCTTGGATGTGGAAGTACGACAAAGATTAGAACCATATACGTACAACGCGAAATGAAGAAGTATTCATTTATGCAATCCATGATTATACAGTGTTGAGTAAAATGAGTAAAAATCTAGTTTACATAACTGGCGGTGAATTCGCGACAAGCTGGCATTTACATGAAGCCTTCTGTAAACTACCCTGTAAATTCTCTAGAGGATTGGCCGAGCTGGATGTGTTCCACAGGGTCCATAGTAAGTGAAAAATGGCACTAGCCTTTGACAAGAGACGGAGACCACTGGACACCCAGACTGGGTCTCTGGTTCCCCAAGGTACATGAGAAGTACATATCTTAAAAGTTGGAAGACTTGCCGGGTTGGATGGAATGTGTGGTGTGCGGGATGATGGAGGTGAGGTTGTCAAGGAGTCCGTAGATCTGGAAGGTGTGTATGGAAGTATGGAAAATTTGACCCGGTGTCGATGTTTGGACGAGAGCAGAAACTGTTCCTCTGTTTCATGAAAAGAAGGTCAAGTCTCCTGAGCATAGTTGGCAAAGTGTATGGTAGGATAGTGAGTGATCTGAGTTGAAAGTTTTATTATTGCAACTGTGTAGTTTTGCTCTTAAACAAGTGGTAGAGAATGCTTTCGGAAAATAAATAGTCTGTCCGTAGTGAATTATGGAACTAGATTAGAACATCATAAGTCATTTATTAAATCCGTAAAAGTTGCCACACCTTCTGTTTTATGTACAGCTTTCTTCACGTCTCACGTGAGGTGCAGACATCAATCAGAACTCCAGACCTTCCTCTCTGCACACACACACACACACACACACACACACACACACACACACACACACACACTGACTCTATATATTGTGCTTTGAGGACTTCTGAGTGCCGGTAGGAGCCTTGACAATGAACGTCATACGTGCGTGTGTGTGTGAGCGCGCCAGGCGCCGGTACGAGAGTGTGTTTGAAAGTGTGTCACGTGTCGTCATGATTGTTGTTAATGGTTTTATGAACAGGGAGCTGCGTGCGATGGTAGTGAGGTAGTGTGTCACTATTGCGTGATGCTCAACCATGGAGAAAGGGAATGGAAGCTACTGCAGTTGTTATGTGCAGGTAATGCTGTATTATCATTATTAGTGAGGTCAGGGGAAGAACTGGAAATAATGATGTGCCGTTTCGACACTAGGAGGATGCTGAAAGTGGATGCAGATATGAGTAAGACGCGTAAGACGTGAGATATAGAAAGGGATCGGAAGGTTCAGATTACAGTATCAGTCATCATGGTGAAGATGTACGAAATGTTGATGAGCTGAGGTATCTTGGAATAGAGTTTAGTAAGACTGGCAGTGAGGAGGGCAAAATTAAGAGTAAATTGTCTCGCACCGGAGAAAAAATGGTGTAGCTCTTGAAAGCTCTGGTAGATGGGACACAAGTGGGTGTAGAGTATGGAAGAAGTTTACGTGAAGCAATACGTGTCCAGACGTTGTTGTACGGCTTAGGAACCCGAGTGTATGTAAGCCAGGATAAGTCAGACAGCAAGAACAGTAGAGATGAATTGTTATTTCTGGCCTACTGCGAGCCGACTCCCGCACCCAGGATTCGATCGACCATGGGCGGGCCCGTGCTGCGTGACCCATAGCCAGCAATGCTATCCGCCACACCAGGGAAGCTCACATGTTTGAGTGATATGGTCGGATGAATGAGATAAACATCATGATAATATGAGAAGGTTGTGTGGTCTGAGGAAGTCTGTACAAAGACAGGTAATAGAGTTTTTTTTTTTTTTCACGTAGAATGATACACTGGTGTGTGACAGTCTGGTCAAGAAGGCTTACAAGAATGCAGGAGAAAGGAGGAGAGGCAGACTGTGGAAGCCCTAGGTGGATGGAGTGGGAGGAGCTGAGGGTATAAGACCTGAAGATGCCGCAAGAATGGTTGAGGATCGAATGCAACGGAAGCACTGCGTGTATCGAGGAGCACCTCTGTGTACAGAGACGTTGGCCTCACTGGACGGATCAGCTTAAAGCGTCAAGAGAAAACTAAGAAAGCGTGTATTTATGAATGTGAAAATCCACATTTCACTTTCAACACACAGTAGGCGGGGATGGCTTACGGATATGAGTGATGTTGTGGAGGCTGTATGTACGTAACACATCCCATTCTACGAGGCTATGGGCTTCGTAGTGCAATGTTCCGTTTTCTGCTTCATTGTAGGATGTTTTAATCGATAGCAAAATATTGATCTACTTAAAAAAAAAAAGATTGAAAGGGAAGATCACATCGATTGATTCAAATTGTCAATTGACGACGACATTTTGATACGTATTTAGTAATCAAATTTGAGTTCGTACCCCCAAAAGAGTCCGTTATTCCTCTCATCCTGGATAGTAATGCAGCTTGAAGTAACAGAGATTCCTGGAATTAGGTCCTGGATACCACTGGAAGAACTCTTTCTTAGAAAGGAATCCCGGGACAATTGTAGATGAATATATATGATTTAAGCTTTGAGTAGATAACTGAGGCCCAGTACAGTACAAGCGAGAGAGACAAGTCAACCGAATGTCTACAGTGTGTTCCTGTGTGACCGAAGCAAATACGGTCAACAAAACAGCAAAAAAGTAAACAGCAGATCAGGGAACACTCACTACATTTTCTTTTTCTTTTTTTTTTTTTTTTACGTTAATCGCCATCTTGGCTGTTAGCATTCTCAAGGACCCGCCAGTCAGGCAATCAAGATTACTCTGAACCTGTTTTATCAGTTTTTTTTTTTTTTGTGTGTGTGTTTTGTTTTTCCTGAGGTAAGCTTACGTAAGAGGTAGTGAGGAGGTGAAAAGTTCATCTGTAGACTGAATGTTAACGTCAGACGCTCTGATGTACGGTGGATGGAAGTCTGATTATTTGTATCATTATATAATTATGATTCTCTTGGCCAGATGATCATACGAATGTTGCAAAGTGGTTGATGTTAGTATGCACAATGTGCAGGGAAGGTGCAGACACACCCTGTGTGTATGTGTGTGTGTATGTGTGTGTGTGTGTGTGTGTGTGTGTGTTTCAAGGTAACCACCAACATGGAACAGGCAAAAGCATATCCTATTCTGGTCATCTCGGATGAAAGGAGAAATGAGGAGTATAAGAAACATAACATTTAAGAAACCAGTTTGAGTTCCTCGTGTTCGTGTAGAGCAGACTGTTAAAGGTGGATAGGCTATAGGAGGAGGGAAAGACGAAGGAAAGAAGAGAATTCCCCACCCTTCCTGTATGAGAAAAGGTGTCGTAACGGTTAAGACCCATGTGGCTTTCGTCCACAACGAAACTATAGGAACCAGCTGCGGGTCCAGGGCGATGCGACACAGACACACAAGCAGAAGGATGACTGGAGCAGTGGTGGAAATGATACCAGTAAGTCAGGAGAAAAGGACGGGGTGTGGTTGAAGAGGGATGACAGCTGGAGAATTAAGCTGGAAGGCTCCTTTTCCACTCCACTGTGGCTGAGAGAGAGAGAGAGAGAGAGAGAGAGAGAGAGAGAGAGAGAGAGAGAGAGAGAGAGAGAGAGAGAGAGAGCACCTTCCTGGTGTTTGGGAAGTACTTCGTGCTGGGGTGTATAATGGATCCTGTGGACATGAAACAACTGAGCTTTTTGTGATGGTCATTATGTGGCGAATATTGGAACCGCTACCACTTGTGTGGGAGCTAGGCTGTCGCCAGAGTCCCACATCAGGAGGCTAGTAAACAAGACAGAGTATCTGCTGGCAACTGTTAGGATGATATTCAGCGAGCTGTCCAAGTTCTATAATGGGTTGAAATTAGATTAATACTTTCCAAGTTTGGTCACCGCACTTAGAGAAGCACAGAGAGCAAATAGAGAAGGTCCAGGGAAGAGCACCAACATTGGCAGCAGAATCAAGAAAAAAGAGTTATAGGGAAAGGCTAGAGGACGTAAAGTAGCCCTCCATGGAAGAGAGAAGAGTGAGAGGTGACCTGATCACACCCTTTAAGTATGAAAACTGGATAGATGATGTAGACAGTGTTCAGTTCTTCGCATGATGTAGGGATAGAACAACCAGAGGAGATAACATGAAATTAGGCAACAGATTGGTTGATCAACACGAACAGTATAAGTAATGGATGAACAGAATAAGCTGGACGAGGATTTGGTTCATGTGGACAGCATACAGATGTGTAAATGGTTGTACGATGGCAGATAATGTTAGGAGATGGGGCCCCAAGAGTGTGAAACTTCCTCCCAATACATTGCAAAAAGGTAATTACACACACACACACACACACACACACCAGCTTGTCAGAGTGTGTGTGTGTGTGTGTGTGTGTGTGTGTGTGTGTGTGTGTGTGTGTGTGTGTGTACATATACGTAAGTAAAGGCATGATACAGATACACAAGGTTAATAATCAGGGATGCAAGAGAGTAAAACTCACTCTCCGTAACACACACACACACACACACACACACACACACACCAGCTTGTCAGAGTGCGTGTGTGTGTGTGTGTGCGTGTCTGTGTGTCTGTGTGTACATATAAGTAAAGGCATGATACAGATACACAAGGTTAAGAATCAGGGATACAAGAGTGTAAAACTCACTCTCCGTAACACACACACACACACACACACACACACACACACACACACACACACACACACACACACCACATATAAAAGCCAACGGCAAAGTAAAACTTCTACAAAGACACACAAGACACAAATCCCACGGTAGCAGAGGCACAGCCGTCATTATTTGTTACATAACGTTGAGAGATAAGACATAGAACGTTATATTACACGTTTCGTTATGTAACGTTGCCGTTTGTCGCGGGTCCCGGCTGTGTGACACTCTCTTTAGCAGCTACCTACCATCATGAAATCCAGGATATATATGCATGACAAGTGCATGAGAAACATATTGTACAGCAGTGTTTAGACAGTTATATATTCAATCTGGAGAGGAAGGAATACAACCTGTATGTAACTGTAATGCATATAATGAACCAAGTAGACAAGGTATTAATTAAGGTCATTGTGTTATGCTGAACTAACTGTTTCCACTCATCATGTAAAGGCCATGTGTCCTGCATGTATGGCGAGAGCTTCTGTCTCAGTTTGTTCAGGCCGTGTTACCTGACCCTGACATCCTCCTGGTGTTGTCTCACACCACACACTGGGTCCACGGACGCGGACGTTCGCCAACACACGGCACCTGCTCCTGCTGCTTCCTAGATGCCGGACGGGGCGCTGCAGGAGGTCAGCCATCACCAGTGTACATGTACAACACTTACAAGTGAACGGGAGGAACCGATTCAATTTGTATATCTCGAGATCTGAATGTTCTTTTGTTGTTAGATTTAATGACGCTATCATTCCGCCTGCGCATTAAATCTCTTATGATTTGTCTAATATCAATTGTAGCCTGAGATATGTCATGAAGATGTTTACTAAAATCGCAAGAGTAAACTTTTAGTGTTATTCTTATCATCCGTCTCTGTTTTTCATGTAGCCTTCGGGAGAAACGGACAGAGAATGAGATAAGAGAAGAGAAGACGTGAGTACGAGGTGGAGAGAGGGGAGAAAGGAATGAGGAAGAGATGGCAAGAAATCCAATAAACATATGAGTAATATTATTATACATCAGCAGGGCACGGCAAGGGAGAGAGAATCTTACAGACTGGTGAATAACAGTCGTTTGCCTTCACTGCACAGGGAACTGCTTCAGTCCCCTTCTGGTTTCCGCATGAGTGATTTTGCAAACCTCTACCACCTGCGGCACAGCAGCTGACGTGGTGCATGAATTAGTTGCATTTCCACGTCCAGTAAATCAAGACCTCAGACACCTCGTCACGGTCTCCAAGAGTTTTAAGACCAATTATCTCATTTTGTTCCTTTGCCATTCGATAAGTCAGTTTTCGTTAATTATTTAGATCTCTTCCGTGATCGTAGCAATTCGTTTCGTATCAACAGCTAACGAAATATCAGATGTGACAAATATTTCGGGCATGTGTTCGTCTTTGTTTACAGTTGGGAGCGTGCGTCATGCGGTTGCGTGTTGGCGTTGTCTGCTGTCGTCTGGTATCTTATATCTGCGTCTGTGGTCACTGACTCATCATTTCTGCTGTGAGACGTTCGTTGTTTGTTACTGCCCCGCAGAGATCGTGAAAACAATGATATTTGAGAAGATTATACGTGCCTCTAACGTAGTTTGGAGAAACTTGTGGCCAATGCTTTTTTGCTAAGCTAAAGATGCGAGGTAGCCATATTATCTCTTGATCACGACGGTAGACTTAGCACGAAGGTACAACGCCTTGAGCACGACGGTGCCTCCAGTGGGTGTCCTGTGATATGACCATGTTAAGAGTAAAGTTATAAAAGGTCACGATTCATAGCCAAGGGCTGTACCGACGTGTTGAAGGGGTCCAGTAGTTATCGTAGACCTGGAATACGCTGTCGTTCCTGATACATTTAGGTATTTGTGCTGTACGTTCGTTTTAGCCGGATTTGATATTTCCGAGATCCTTCGTGACATAATTTCATGAGAATGTGACAGACGACTGACAACAGTTGTGTCAAATAATTTCATGAGAATGTGACAGACGACTGACAACAGTTGTGTCAAATAATTTCATGAGAATGTGACAGACGACTGAGAACAGTTGTGTCAAATTTCGCTGGGAGGTTAGTATGAACGACGTATGTTGATGTCCTTTTCAGAGAACTGTGTAGTATAGGCTGTTGCCTGTGCTGTTAAAAACCACAGGTGTATCCACATTAGCACGCTTCCCCCTCGACAGTGGTAATGTTATCCCTAGCTAGTGGTGATGGAATCGCGTTAGTGGCTGTCTTTCATCCACAACCAGTGGTGATGTCATCCCCGGCCCGTGGCTGTGTTATTCCCAGCAAATAGGTCGTCATCCCTAGTGAGAGGGACGTCATGCCCAGCCACTGGATCGTCATCTCCAGCTGCAGGGTCATCAGTGTACCGGCAACAGTCCCTGACAAACGGACGCAGAGATGTTAAACAGATCGTCTCAGCAGGTGTACATAAACACGTTCCCGTTATCTGAGAACTGTTTACATCCAGCCACATTTCTCTGGAGGAACGAGTCTTTCATACGTAATAGATAAACCTGGAGAGAGAAAATATTGGATAGAATCGGTCAACCGATGTCGGAGGAACTGAGCAGAACGCAGACCTTAACCCTTTTGAGCATAACGGTACGATACACACATGCGACTGTGCGAACTTTGAGTATAATGATACGATTCTTATAAGCGACGGTACGAACTTTGAGCATAACGGTACGATTCTTGGATATGATGACCGCACCATCGACCAGACCCCATGTGTCAAGTCACTGACCAGGTCAGTCATGGGTCGCACAGTCGTTGTAAAAGAACCGTACCGTTGATGCTCAAGGAAGTATGAAAAATCCTTCCAGGATCAGTAAATGATATGATCCCGAACATAAACTAGAAGGGCATCCATTCGCCACCATAAAACTGTTTTGTCCCTGCTGGAGGGAGGGATGGTGATAGTGCGACAGTACACCTGACTGGCAGCCATGGGAACCCCACACTGAGCTGTGTGGAACGATGCCGACGATCATGTTACGGATTTGTTGAAGGAGTTGCGTGTCATGTGTATAGCTGTGTTGTAAGCTCCCTTCACTGCACGGGATTACCGTAATGTAAACTCACACAAATGGAGAATTTTTTTGTGTTTATGTCGCAGTCTTTCACCACTGGATGAAGTTAGTCAGTATTACATATTTAAGAAAACCAATACATGAACACCCCATATTATTTCCATCAGATGAATTTACCTTGACATTTAAACAAAACGAAGCTTTTCAAGAATCTCGTGTACGTTTTGTTTGAGGTTCAGAAGCAGTTCTCTGGCCTGGAGCTCCTGGTCGGCCTATAAATGCAGCAGTTCCAGGTTGATTCCATATTTGAGACGACTCCTCTTGAAAACGTCATATGCCTTTGTTATTAGACGCTGAATAACGGCAGTCGACACTTCCTTTTCACCTCAATGATTATTGATGTAGCAACCAGGTTGGTTGAAAGTAGTACAGTAGATGATTTTAAGAACAGACTTGGTAAACATTTCGCTTCAAATCCAAGACTGGTATTATTTGCGTCTCCTTAGCTACATGAAACACACACACACACACACACACACACACACATATATATATATATATATATATATATATATATATATATATATATATATATATATATATATATATATATATTCTTTTTCTTTCAAACTATTCGCCATTTCCCGCATTAGCGAGGTAGCGTTAAGAACAGAGGACTGGGCCTTTGAGGGAATACCCTCACCTGGCGCAATTCTCTGTTCCCTCTTTTGGAAAATTAAAAAAAAAAAAAAAAAAAAAAAAAAAAAAACGAGAGGGGAGGATTTCCAGCCCCCCGCTCCCTCCCCTTTTAGTCGCCTTCTACGACACGCAGGGAATACGTGGGAAGTATTCTTTCTCCCCTATCCCCAGGGAAAATATATATATATATATATATATATACACATATATATATGTATATATATATATATATATATATATATATATATATATATATATATATATATATATATGTGTGTGTGTGTTTGTGTGTGTGTGTGTGTGAACATGTATGAGAGTGGATAGGTCTTTCTCCATCTGTTTATATATTGGCGGAATGCATGCATAGTGCCATTGTACAAAGGCAGAGGGGATAAAGAGGAGTCTTCAAATTACAGAGGTATAAGTTTGTTGAGTATTCCTGGTAAATTATATGGGAGGGTATTGATTGAGAGGGTGAAGGCATGTACAGAGCATCAGATTGGGGAAGAGCAGTGTGGTTTCAGAAGTGGTAGAGGATGTGTGGATCAGGTGTTTGCTTTGAAGAACGTATGTAATAAATGCTTAGAAAAACAGATAGATTTGTATGTAGCATTTATGGATCTGGAGAAGGCATATGATAGACTTGATAGGGATGCTCGGTGGAAGGTATTAAGAGTATATGGTGTGAGAGGTAAGTTGCTAGGAGTGAAAAGTTTTTATCAAGGGTGTAAGGCATATGTATGAGTAGGAAGAGAGGAAAATGATTGGTTCTCCGTGAATGTCGGTTTGCGGCAGGGGTGCGTGATGTCTCCATGGTTGTTTAATTTGTTTATGGATGGGGTTGTTAGAGGGGGTGAATGCAAGAGTTTTGGAGAGAGGGGCAAGTATGAGATCTATTGTGGATGAAAGGGCTTGGGAAGTGAGTCAGTTGTTGTTCGGTGATGATACATCGCTGGTGGCTGATTCGAGTGAGAAACTGCAGAAGTTGGTGACTGTTGTCTTTTCCTATCACTACCTCGCTCGCGTGCGGGGGGGGGTTGGTTGGTCATTTCATGTGTAGCGGGGTGGCGACGATAATGGATGAAGGCAGCAAGTATGAATATGTACATGTGTATATATGTATATGTATGTATACGTTGAAATGTATAGGTATATATGTGCGTGTGTGGGCGTTTATGTATATACATGTGTGAGTGAGATGTATATGTCTGCGTATGTATATGTATGTATACGTTGAAATGTGTAGGTATGTATATGTGCGTGTGTTGGCGTTTATGTATATTCATGTGTATGTGAGTGAGTTGGGCAATTCTTTCGTCTGTTTCCTGGCGCTACCTCGCTAACGTGGGAGACAGCGACTAAGTATAATGAATAGAATAAATGAATATAATTTTTGATATGTACGTGTTTCTACCCTTTCCACACTGATCTAAGATGTTCATGTATCTTCCACCATCACAGACAGACTCGAGGGGACCAAAGTGGTCTATTCCTGTTTGATTGCCTTAGTATTCCTCTGTATCCCTGAAGCCCCACCATCACCCCACCCCATTCCGTCTCGCATCTAAGAAAAAAAAGAATAAACACATGGTTCTCCTGCAGCTCCCCTCGCCTCCGTCCAGACGAAATAAGACCAGATCCTGCTTGAGCGCCTCGACCCCTTCCCCCATCCCCTCCAGCCGACCACAATACTGCTCCCTCATAACCAGGCAAAAACATCTACTGCCACATCCTTCTTGAGACGGAGGCTCGTAATGTTTCCTTCTTTGTCGTCCATGTGCAGGAGAGAGACAGGTGTGTTGCCTTCACCAGGTCCAGCTCCTTCACCACACACCCACCGGGTCCTTTTGCCACCTGTCCTCTACCAGCAACCTCACCCCCTGCTACCCACATCGTGCCGACAGCAGCGGTCGCTCCAGCAACAGTAATCCTGCCCTCAGCACGCGCGCGCGCTAGCATCAATAGCACGGGGAGCAGTAACACCAGCATCAGTAGCACCAGCAACACTCGCAAATGACGGAGAGGGAGAGGAGCGAGGGTTGTGTTGTGGTACTTCATGTCGTTGTCTTGCAGCATTGGCCGGACGGCGCGGTGTAGCAGTGTGTATTAAAAGCTTGGTGGTCCTGCATAGCCGGATGTGCCGCGCGGACCAGGGACACGGGGTCTATGGCACCACCCGGCCGAGATTGGTAGGCTGGCTGGCCATCTCTTAAGTGTCATTTGCTCTCAGAATTATACTTGAAGTTCCATAGAATTTGGTCTTCTCTTGAACGAATGCAAATTCTGATTTACGTTTCTCTACCTTCACTCTGATAAACTGTGGAGGTTCTCTCTCTCTCTCTCTCTCTCTCTCTCTCTCTCTCTCTCTCTCTCTCTCTCTCTCTCTCTCTCTCTCTCTCTCTCTCCTTATAATGAGATGCTAGTTATATGTTACCTTGAAATACATAAAAGCCACTGACGACGTTTCAGGAGTGGCCCAGCTCAAATATAGAGTGTCAGTGTTCAGTCCACGCACCGTCACAGACGCTGGCATTAGTTAACATTAGAAACAGATGGATAGGACAGGTCAGCATGTGATGATTATCGTTCTTGATCGAGACAGATACAGATAACAGCCATCTAGTGGTGAATACCGTAGTTGTAAATAACTATGAACGCAGAGTTACGGCCGATCTTCATCTCATTCATCAGTGTTAACCTCTAAGACAGACTTCACCCTGATCACCATACCAGGCACGAACTAAAGATAAACATCACTGTTACACGCAGACAGTATGGCTCTCGCCGTTAGCCATGTGATGTAACCGCTCGTGTTTACGCTCGTGTTTATGTACATCATTGCCCATCACCGTCATCTCAAGCGAGTCTCCCAGACGAACACCAACAAATGACTTCAGCATCATGAAGCAGACTCCGAGGAGCGCCTTGGCCACGCACTGCGCCTGGTATGTGTGGCTTCAGCATCTAAATTAGCCCCAGAACAAGGACTAGGAAAGACCCAGACGTAATAAGCTTCAGCAAGCGGCTTGCAGCGATGACATCACACGACCCGAAGAGAACGTGAAAGGTTAAACTCAAATGCGTTTGTGAGATTAAGCGTTACTGTTGTTATTTTCTCGTATGCATTCGGTCGCTCACCGATCCTCACATCATTCGCCGTTTGCGTTATGGGTTATGTTACGAGGTTCTGGTGGAGCAACAGACTGCGAGTGGTGCATTTATATAAGTTAATTGTGGTGGGGATTTCAAGCCTCCCACATTATGGCTGGTGTTTTGCTTGTTCACGGATGGGTAGGGGTTTCTTACCTCCTTTAGTATACTGGTTTTTTGGCTCCTGGTGGGGGTGTTTCGTGTGTTACCGCAAATTTCAGGGTTTACTTTTGGGTTGGCTAGAGGTCTTTGCTTGTCCAGCGGCGCACACTTCTCGCTCGGGTGAGGCAAACAGACATAGTCGACAAGCCTACCTACACTCGCCAGCGGACACCAGGTGACAACAGTGGTTTGCCTGCGATGAACGTAGGCCAACGGAGCGTCCGTCCACAGAATGTTTAACGTTATCGTTTGGTCATTCTTGGAATGGTTTACCACCTGAGAGGATCACCGTTTTGAATATTTTTGGTCTCCATTAATTTGGTAACATTTGTGGTTGCTTGAAAGCCTTGTACCACCAGTGGCAGTGTTTTAGTCTTTCCAATGCTCTCTCTCTCTCTCTCTCTCTCTCTCTCTCTCTCTCTCTCTCTCTCTCTCTCTCTCTCTCTCTCTCTCTCTCTCTCTATCTATCTATCTATCTATCTATCTATCTCTATCTCATTATATGCTCACTTTTACACAGGAGGCAATACATTCCTCGTATCTAAAGCACTCGTTATACCAGCCTTAACCTAGATGCTACAGTAACTTCAGAAACCCACACGCTGAGGGAGCTGCTGATATGGGATAGTGAAAATGTTAGAATATGTATGTGGCCTATTGCGTGTGATATCATACCGTGAGCGAGCTCGGGTAGGCTGATCGTGTAAGTTGTGGTGAATGAGGATTCGAGTGTGATCGAGGTAAGGCCCTACGTGTGTGCCTTCACTCACCCGCTACTGACCGAAGTACACAGCGCGGAATTAGCCAAGCGGCCTCGTCCATAGTATGTGGTCGTAGAAAGTTGCCTCTTAACACCTGGAAAAAAAAAAAAGGTGTTAAAAGAGTGTTCTATTGGGATTATGTAGCTTGGACGTTAACGGTTACATTTGTACTGTAGAGCTAGCCGGGTAAAAAGTACTGTAGATGAAGACTATGAGTTGGCTTGTCCAGTACATGACGTGAACGATCAAGGCAAAAGCGCTGAGATGTATTTCTTAACTCTCGAAATATTGTTGGTCGTTAGCTAAAATTGTTGCAACTGGTAATTGCCATTGCTTGTGCTACCTGTGAAATTGATGGTTGCTTTTAATATCATCTTATAAAAAAAAGAAATCCGCCTAAAACATGGTGTGAGAACCACTGGACAAATTGACCTGAAAAGTTAAGGTTGATCTCATCTGGCAACGTGTGCACGAGACGTCGCCAACACCATGTTTACGTATGACGTCACTGGTGGAGATGGGAGGAAGCGCTCGTATCTGTGTATGATCTCACCAGAGGGACACTCCGTATGATCTAGCCAGTGGAAGGGGGTTGAAAGTACCTTGATTTCTTATATTATCTACGCCATTTAGTAAAACTTCACGAGGTAATGTTGAGTGGTAGGTGGAATAAGATTTATCAATAAGGTTACAAAGTTTTATTTACAGTGCAGCGAGTGCCTGGATGATTGTGGAATAACGGATTACTACAAAATGAAGTGGTTCATTGGTTAACAGTGCAGAGATTTTTTTTTATCATTATCATTTATTATTATTATTATTATTATTATTATTATTATTATTATTTTATTATTGTTATTATTATCATTTTCAACTTACGTTTTCACCATTGGCAGTCGGTTGACCAGGAATTGACTTTCAAATTTCCAAACACATAGGTCGAAAGAAAATGAGAGAGAGAGAGAGAGAGAGAGAGAGAGAGAGAGAGAGAGAGAGAGAGAGAGAGAGAGAGAGAGAGAGAGTAATAGGCAGTTTTGATTCGGCTGTAGATATTAGTGGAGAAAGTGGTTCCTGAACATACCAGCGACAGCAGCAAGTGGCTGTGCCTCACTCTCTGCTTAACACAAATTCTTCAACATGCCAACAGTAAGTGATGATAGATAGGCTTTTACCCACAGTGTGAGATATAGCACCAGGTCGGGCGTCACCTGAAACTCGAGAGAAAGTTCGCTGTTCAGGAGTTAGGTGTCGTCGCTAGGCGTCACTTCCCATCGTGAGACACTGGCTCTCGGAACGAGCGAAGTGGATGTGGTTGGTCGTCGTCACCTAGAGGTTGAGAGAGTGGTTCCTGAACATTCCCGCCGCGGCCAGGTGGTGGGTGAAGCGGGTGTTGAGTGTGTGAGTCACCGGGGGGCGCCCCAGAGACTCGGAGCCCCTGGGGAAGCTGCCGTAGTCGTGTCCCGTCGTCTGGTACGCCTGCGGCCCCACTGCCACGTCTGTAGGAAAACACCAGTCACACTCGTCACATAAACAAACGAGAGAAGTTTCGTAACATGAGTGAGGCTATGAATAAGTTATGTAATGCCACGAATTATACATAAAGATAATGCTGAGACACACCATGAGGTAAAGAAATGTAAGACGATGTGCTTGTCATGATCATGCGTAAATATAAGAATGGAAAAACCTGATGCCTTTGTGAAATACCACCAATTTAAATTCATGGGATAAGACAGAAAATATGTTGGATGCAACGCTTGACATGGGATAAGGAAAAGATTATAGTACAGAAATATGATTATCGACAACAGTGTCTGGAAGCCAGTATACACTGTGAATGAGTCGAAATATATTGCCGTCTACGTTTTCCTACACCATAGAGAACCAACTGTCATGTACTATGGGAAACTATAGGAATAACTGCAAATGGTAACGTTTTGGATCTCATGTTAGTCGTAATGTCTCTTATAAAGCTCTTCATCCATTATAAACATTGATTATAAACCTGAACACGATGATTTAGCTCGATAATGTTCTGATAAATCATGGCTTATTTCAATCTTGATTCTTAGACTTGCACGTTAATGTTATGAATCAGAATACTTGACAGTCGTGAATCACCTAGAAAGCATTTTAAATTAAGGTTGTTGATTCATATTGATTTTGTAAGCCAAAAGGGTCGTATATGTGTGTGTGTGTGTGTGTGTGTGTGTGTGTGTAAGCTTTGAGCAGGTTTTGTCTAATGCACATAGAATTAACAGCATAATTAGAGTTATTGATTTTTTTATGTTCTCTAATTTTCTTAATATCATTTACCATGAAGTGGGTGCTCAAATGCCTGTTGTCCTAGATTATCCATTTTATTTCAACCAAGCTTTACTAAAGCCTTCAGAGAAGCATCATCAGGAATCTACGAAAAAGAGAAAAAATGCGTCACAAAACTTGGATATGTAAAACGCAAAGAAATATAAGAAAAAGAGAATCGGAGAAAAAACACAGCACATAGCATATAAAAGTAAGGGTAAACACTAAAAGCGATATAAACTGTCATGATGGGTAGTATGAGTTACAATCTAAGTACAACATATGGAAACAGAAATATAGAAAACTTACAGTTAAGGAAACACAGAATAGCAGTTATAAACGAGGTAAAAATATAGGTAGTCCATCACTAAATACACTAAGTTGGGCCAAAGGAGATCGTTATTGTCCGGATGTGGAGTTGAGATCAGGTCAGGCTTGTCTGATTCTCGCTGACCGTAACTTAGAACCAGGTGGGTCAGTGACGCGTTCCTCCTGTCATGAAACGGCATTAGGTCTACATCCTATTGGCGGGCCATCAAAGGGCTGTATGGCGGTAGTCATCAACATCTAGACAAACGTGAACATTATAATGATCAATAACTCTAAGTATGCTGTCGTATTCAAATGGCGTCCTAGCTGCGTCTCCTCGTTGTATATCAGCTGACTTATATTTCTTGTGTCTCCCCTGATGATGTGATTATTACACGAAAGTGCACTTGGGAACTTGTTTGATTTTCCCTGAGGACTCATAGGAATATATATATATATATATATATATATATATATATATATATATATATATATATATATATATATTAGGTACAGTAGGGGTGAGGGTCAAGTCAATTGGGAGGTGAGTTTGAATGGAGAAAAACTGGAGGAAGTGAAGTGTTTTAGATATCTGGGAGTGGATTTGTCAGCGGATGGAACCATGGAAGCGGAAGTGGATCATAGGGTGGGGGAGGGGGCGAAAATTTTGGGAGCCTTGAAAAATGTGTGGAAGTCGAGAACATTATCTCGGAAAGCAAAAATGGGTATGTTTGAGGGAATAGTGGTTCCAACAATGCTGTATGGTTGCGAGGCGTGGGCTATGGATAGAGATGTGCGCAGGAGGATGGATGTGCTGGAAATGAGATGTTTGAGGACAATGTGTGGTGTGAGGTGGTTTGATCGAGTAAGTAACGTAAGGGTAAGAGAGATGTGTGGAAATAAAAAGAGCGTGGTCGAGAGAGCAGAAGAGGGTGTTTTGAAATGGTTTGGGCACATGGAGAGAATGAGTGAGGAGAGATTGACCAAGAGGATATATGTGTCGGAGGTGGAGGGAACGAGGAGAAGAGGGAGACCAAATTGGAGGTGGAAAGATGGAGTGAAAAAGATTTTGTGTGATCGGGGCCTGAACATGCAGGAGGGTGAAAGGAGGGCAAGAAATAGAGTGAATTGGAGTCATGTGGTATACAGGGGTTGACGTGCTGTCAGTGGATTGAAGCAAGGCATGTGAAGCGTCTGGGGTAAACCATGGAAAGCTGTGTAGGTATGTATATTTGCGTGTCTGGACGTGTGTATGTACATGTGTATGGGGGGGGGGGGTTGGGCCATTTCTTTCGTCTGTTTCCTTGCGCTACCTCGCAAACGCGGGAGACAGCGACAAAGTATAAAAAAAAAAAAAAAAAAATATATATATATATATATATATATATATATATATATATATATATATATATATATATATATATATATATATATATATATAACTGAAAGTTGATGGAGAGAGATGGGTGATTATTGGTGCATATGCACCTGGGCATTAGAAGAAAGATCATGAGAGGCAAGTGTTTTGGGAGCAGCTGAATGAGTGTGTTAGTGGTTTTGATGCACGAGACCGGGTTATAGTGGTGGGTGATTTGAATGCAAAGGTGAGTAATGTGGCAGTTGAGGGAATAATTGGTATACATGGGGTGTTCAGTGTTGTAAATGGAAATGGTGAAGAGCTTGTAGATTTGTGCTGAAAAAGGACTGGTGATTGGGAATACCTGGTTTAAAAAGCGAGATATACATAAGTATACGTATGTAAGTAGGAGAGATGGCCAGAGAGCGTTATTGGATTACGTGTTAATTGACAGGCGCGCGAAAGAGAGACTTTTTGGATGTTAATGTGCTGAGAGGTGCAACTGGAGGGATGTCTGATCATTATCTTGTGGAGGCTAAGGTGAAGATTTGTATGGGTTTTCAGAAAAGAAGAGTGAATGTTGGGGTGAAGAGGGTGGTGAGAGTAAGTGAGCTTGGGAAGGAGACTTGTGTGAGGAAGTACCAGGAGAGACTGAGTACAGAATGGAAAAAGGTGAGAACAATGGAAGTAAGGGGAGTGGGGGAGGAATGGGATGTATTTAGGGAATCAGTGATGGATTGCGCAAAAGATGCTTGTGGCATGAGAAGAGTGGGAGGTGGGTTGATTAGAAAGGGTAATGAGTGGTAGGATGAAGAAGTAAGATTATTAGTGAAAGAGAAGAGAGAGGCATTTGGACGATTTTTGCAGGGAAAAAATGCAATTGAGTGGGAGATGTATAAAAGAAAGAGACAGGTCAAGAGAAAGGTGCAAGAGGTGAAAAAGAGGGCAAATGAGAGTTGGGGTGAGAGAGTATCATTAAATTTTAGGGAGAATAAAAAGATGTTCTGGAAGGAGGTAAATAAAGTGCGTAAGACAAGGGAGCAAATGGGAACTTCAGTGAAGGGCGCAAATGGGGAGGTGATAACAAGTAGTGGTGATGTGAGAAGGAGATGGAGTGAGTATTTTGAAGGTTTTTTGAATGTGTTTGATGATAGAGTGGCAGATATTGGGTGTTTTGGTCGAGGTGGTGTGCAAAGTGAGAGGGTTAGGGAAAATGATTTGGTAAACAGAGAAGAGGTAGTAAAAGCTTTGCGGAAGATGAAAGCCGGCAAGGCAGCAGGTTTGGATGGTATTGCAGTGGAATTTATTAAAAAAGGGGGTGACTGCATTATTGACTGGTTGGTAAGGTTATTTAATGTATGTATGACTCATGGTGAGGTGCCTGAGGATTGGCGGAATGCGTGCATAGTGCCATTGTACAAAGGCAGAGGGGATAAGAGTGAGTGCTCAAATTACAGAGGTATAAGTTTGTTGAGTATTCCTGGTAAATTATATGGGAGGGTATTGATTGAGAGGGTGAAGGCATGTACAGAGCATCAGATTGGGGAAGAGCAGTGTGGTTTCAGAAGTGGTAGAGGATGTGTGGATCAGGTGTTTGCTTTGAAGAATGTATGTGAGAAATACTTAGAAAAGCAAATGGATTTGTATGTAGCATTTATGGATCTGGAGAAGGCATATGATAGAGTTGATAGAGATGCTCTGTGGAAGGTATTAAGAATATATATATATATATATATATATATATATATATATATATATATATATATATATATATATATATATATATATATATATCAACTGCCTAATATTTCATGTATCTCCCCTGATGTGATTATTCGGAGAATGAACAGTTGGGTGAACTGTGGCTACTTCTCACGTTTTCTGTTTCATATTTTTCTTACGTATTAGTAAATTATTGTATGATAATTGACAGATAACGGAATGAATCAGAAATGTGTACAACAGTTGCGTCAAGGAGCATAGAGTGGCGATGGTGGTGGTGGCCAGAACGGCAGCCGTACGTAGGGTGGGGTCACGCTACGGCGGTTGGGTTATCCCTGCCATGTCTCCAGGAGATCCACTGGTGACTGGCTCTTGCGTTATCTGTCCTCTTAGTCAGCTGCTGCAGCGTCGCGGCGGGAAATGCGTCACTCGCCAGAGTTGAAGATGTCCTCACTATATTTAGAAGGCCAGCGTGTATTTGTACCCTAGGGTAAATAGCCAGTTTCACCGGGCAACTAATACTTAAAAGTTCTTTTAATACGATTATTTGCGCTCTGCTTCGTCGCGTTAACGTTGTGAAGAATCTGTGTTAAGTTTATGAATATTTTGTAAAGTTTGTGTATTGAATAGAGGACTAGTACTTCGTTTCTCATTAAACTGACTAGCACCATGAAAATATATTCGTTATGCACGTGGAGAAAATACGTTTTGTATGGAAAATCCCGACTTCCTCTGAAAAACCTAGGATGTGTCAGAAAACGGTGATATTTTTCTTCAGGAGGTGAAGCCATATATGGAAGATCATTATACTGCAGAAAGAAAATAAAAAGTACCCCTTCAAAAGAAAATGAGGTTTTTATGAAAAAATTCCAATTTTCTGTGTGATGTAAGCGAAAATTTTAACGGGTATGATTTGTATTCTTTTGTGGGGGAAAATCAGACTTTCGTATGTTAACCGATGACATGGTTGAACAGTTCGAGCTTATGTGTTATGTAGAACTGAAGAAAGAAATTTAGAATTTAGCTTTGTCAAAATTTTGACCATCCTGAAAAACATGGGATCCATTTTCGAAATAATATATACAATATGACCAGATTTTTTTTTCTCTTAATGAAAACGAGTCTTGTTTTATAAGTAACTTTAATTTTACATGAAATTTACTCATACTTCGAGGAAAAAAATTCCTACAATTTTGTTTGGTATATGAAAGAGAAATCACGTTCCTCCCGCCTAAGGAGCAGTGCACATAGTGAGAGTGTACGTAACATTGGATTTTTATTGATGATTGAAGAAACGGTTCAAGATTTTTCGCTTGATGATTATAACTTCACTTTGACGGCCTTAACGACCCGGGCTGTTGGTAGCAACCCCCCCCCCCCCAAAAAAAAAAAAAAAAAAAAAAAAACCAGTCTGGTTGTATGTACTTACAAGTGTCTAGCTATTCATGAAACGTTGTCCCTAGTGTTAGTAGACTACAGCAGGGGTTATCTGCCGTTTTCTGTTCGTTACCCTACTTTCCACCTCCAGCATGACCAGCGCTTATCATTAACTGAAGGGTAACTTTCTCCATGAGTTTGTACATTGGAACTTAAGAGCATATGTGTTGAACTTATTAGAAAAAAATATATTCGATTAATTATTTGTTAATTGACTCATGTGAGAAAAATACGAACTGACATGGATTAGTCCAGCCTTGTATGTCATGGCTTAAAGCTTCACAAGTTTGGATACGCTGTCTTCACATTATAGTCTAACCAGGTGTATAGACGGAGTATCAAGCCTATGTACAGTGAGCGTCACAGTGTTCTGGGTTAAGTGTGGGTGATGGATTAATGTTGCCCGAATGTCTGCCTTATATAAGAATATTAAGCGACACACAATTGATATCTCTGTATTACTTACACTAAAATCATAAATGGTTAACTGATATATTCATATCATAAGAATGACACAGTATATTTATAACAATATTTTATTTTTTTCCGTCAAATTATCATCTTGGAAAAGTCCAAATTACCCCTCTTTATGTGATTCTAACATGATGTTAGGTTGAGAAACCCTGTTTTCCGTAATGTTTCATGCGACAATTGCGAAGGTAAGAGAAAAAGCATAACCAAGACTTAAAATACTGGTAAAGGAATGGAAGGGAAGTGGAAAGTAGGTTATATATATATATATATATATATATATATATATATATATATATATATATATATATATATATATTATATATATATATATATATTATTATTATTATAATAATATATATTTGTGTGTGTATAACAGGAGGAAGTCAAGTGCTTTAGATATCTGGGAGTGGATTTGGCAGCGGATGGAACCATGGAATCGGAAGTGAGTCACAGGGTGGGGTAGGGGGCAAAGGTTCTGGAAGCGTTGAAAAATGTCTGGAAGGCGAGAAAGTTATCTCGGAGAGCAAAAATCGGTATATTTGAAGGAATAGTGGTTCCAACAATGTTATATGGTTGCGAGGCGTGGGCGATAGATTGGGTTGTGCGGAGGAGGGTGGATGTGTTGGAAATGAGATGTTTGAGGACAATATGTGGTGTGAGGTGGTTTGATCGAGTAAGTAATGAAAGGGTAAGAGAGATGCGTGGTAATAAAAAGAGTGTGGTTGAGAGAGCAGAAGAGGCTGTATTGAAATGGTTTGGTCACATGGAGAGAATGAGTGAGGGAACGAGAAGTGGGAGACCAAATTGGAGGTGGAAGGATGGAGTGAAAAAGATTTTGAGCGATTGGAGCCTGAACATACAGGAGGGTGAAAGGCGTACAAGGAATAGAGTGAATTGGAACGATGTGATATACCGGGGTCGACGTGCTGTCAGTGGATTGAACCAGGGCATGTGAAGCGTCTGGGGTAAACCATGGAAAGTATTATGGGGCCTGGATGTGGAAAGGGAGCTGTGGTTTCGGTGCATTACACATGACACTAGAGACTGAGTGTGAACGAATGTGGCCTTTGTTGTCTTTTCCTAGCGCTACCTCGCGCGCACGCGGGGGGAGGGGGTTGTCATTTCATGTGTGGCAGGGTGGCGGCGAAATGGATGAAGGCAGCATGTATGAATATGTACATGTCTATATATGTGTATGTCTGTATATGTGTGTATACTTTGAAATGTACAGGTATGTATATGTGCGTGTGTGGGTGTTTATGTATGTACATGTGTATGTGGGCGGGTTGGGCCGTTCTTTCGTCTGTTTCCATGCGCTACCTTGCTAACGCAGGAGACAGCGTCAAAGTATAATAGATTTAAACAAATAAATATATGAAATGAATACCTAAATTTGTATTAAAAATATCCTACGTTTAAAACGGAAATTATTCGAAATCCTATATTTTACAACAGAATCCCAGATTCGTGTATACCTTTACCAGTTCTGAGCTGTGGGATGTCCTGTCGTTTAGAGAATCAAATACGAACGGAAATGCAAGTATTATCAAGGGAAGTCAGGGTTGCGTAATGGAGAATTGAGGAAGTATGTGAACGGAAGACCGCTGTATGTGCGTGTGTGTGTGTGTGTGTGGAGAAATGCTGGTTGTGTAAGTGAGACTCGTAGTCTTAGGTGTGGATTATATACGTGCTGGTCTGTACAGATTCTGTTAAAGACGAGACAGAACGGAAAATCCTGAGTTTGTAAGAACTGCCACGATTGGCGTCTGAAGAGTGAGCTTCGTGTATAGGTAATACACTAGGGTACACACGGCAAGACGACAGGGATGATTTCGTATTGCTGTATGATAATGGTTCATACGAGCTAAAATCTGCGTTGGGTTTACTAGTATAAAGTATGAGGAAGATATTTGTGTTGAATATGAGTTGAGGGATGGAAAATGTGAGTTCCAACCTCTAAGGCGGGGACACACGGATATGGCGTGGGAATAACATGAGTCTGGACGATTCATATTGTGTATTGTAGAAAATCCCGGGCTTGTGGGGAGAAATGTGTCGAGAATAGGAAAAAGTATTGTAGATTATTGATAGAAATTAGAGGCGCTCATAAAACACCAATCGTCTATGTATGTACAAAGTTGTTTACAGAAACCGGAGTGGCGTGAAAGTGAATGTCTTATGAGCAGTTTTTGTTTTATTTTTAGTATCAAATGTCTTATAACAAAATCTTAGTCATGCTTTAAAAAAAGAGAATAAATAATAATAATAATCACATGTATTCAGGAAATCCGAATTACGTATGTCGGAAACGTATATATATATATATATATATATATATATATATATATATATATATATATATATATATATATATATATATATATATATAAGATCCAAGTGTTGACCAAGTGGTGAGAAAATATCTTAGTACAAGTAATTCCAATATAGTCGACGGTAAGTCCAGATGACGTTGATCAAGGGAATACCCGATGGTTCTGTAGCAGCAGGAAAGCTTGAGGACCATATGTTCGGGAGGGGAACACTAGAATCTGCCTCGTACTTCGAGGTCGATTATGTGTTAAGGGGAGTTAAGGGGAAGGATGACGTAATGCATCTAGTTAATTAATCCCCCCCCCCCTTCCTCCTCCTCCTCCTCCTCCTCGTCACCCACCCCGTCTCTCATGTCAGTGATAGTTCCATTGTTTACTTGGTGTCTAATGATTAACCGATGCTGGAGTATGTTTGCCAGATTCGAGACTTTTTCTCTCGTCGTATGGACCCGTGTGCCAGTCATTACTGTATGATTGTTGCCGCCATAAACGAACGGATCCGTCGTGTGTTCCTACCCATCGTATGGCCGTCATAGCCTCTGTCGTCTGTTTGGTTGATGTCGCTCTTTCAGGCTCTTACCTCCCCTCATTCCACCAGTGACCTCAATCTCACCCAACCCCAAGCAGTGGGAGCGGGTGGTCCGGGCTGGGCTGGCCCCATGATGCAACACTTCCTATACCTCTTAACATTCACGCGACGGAGTGACTACAAACATTGTCCTGTCTCGTAAACAGATCAAGAGTGTATATACAAATCCGTGCCACGTCACTGGATTATCCCAGTGATGCCGGTGTATGTATATCAAACACGGCCTTTTCACATGGGGTCATGACGATAGTCACATCTGTTATTGGGTAGAGTTCATTTGTTTCGTGTTGTTCAGAAGCGAATTTGATGAATGAGGAGAGGTGACGCTGCAGGGTGCCGTCATGGCGGGAAACAGGCACTTGTCAGTTGAGTAAGGAAGATAGAAATTGAATTTACACAAAAAACTGTTGAACGTATATGGAGGGTACCGGAGAGAGAGAGAGAGAGAGAGAGAGAGAGAGAGAGAGAGAGAGAGAGAGAGAGAGAGAGAGAGAGAGAGACCGTCATTCATCCTTTGAGAGCGCAAACCTCTTCCGTGTTTACTTGCCTTGGTGGCTAGGCAGGCCAACATCTCTATCTCGGCCAGATCCCTCATATTGTAGTTGTAGTTACGGCAGTAACCTTACTAACCTTAGTGTACACGAGTCTGGAAAAAACGAGTTTCTGTGGTACATAAAAGAGCCATCACACAACCTGAATTGTTGTCGCCAGATAGGAGACCGTGCAGGTGGCGGGTGTGGAAGACCCCGTGATCTGTTCTGAATACTCGCATTAAACCAGGGGTTCCCAACCTGGGGCACAACATGTAAACCCAAGGGTACATTTGCACTTCTCAAAGGGTACTACATAGGAGTCTGGGTGTATAATCATGGTGTACAGTGTACTGCAGTACACCATGAGTAAAGTAGAACATAAGCAGTATAGAACACCCTCGTTACATATCAGCATAAAATCCTTATCTAGTTAGTCTCTTACAGATTTCATGATAAGATAAAATCAATACAGTTCTATCAGTTTTGGAACCTTAATATTTAGGTGTATATGGGAACCTGTCAGAATGTCCAAGGGTTACAGGGGAACAAAAAGGTAGGGAACCCTTGCATTGAACAGATGCCACCGAGTTCTGTGGGGGGGTTGAGGTTGGAGGAGATAGGGAAATCCATGGGAGGTGAGGAAACCCACCGAGTCGTGCTGAGCATCACAGTGTAATGGTATTTTCCTTGTTGACGTGCAGCGTTCCTGGTTAATCCAACGTGCAGGGTACAGTAACACTCTGCTTGCCAACGTGACCCTGTGTGAGCAGCCATGTACGTAACTCGATGAGAATAAGCATAACTTGCTGAAGTGCGTATTAACATTCTCCATGAGTGTGAGGATCTAGTGTAACCTTACGTGCTGTGAGGATTGGGTAAACAATGAGTCATCACGTATTCCCAGCCCACAATAGTCACTACCAAATTCCCACCCGGGCTGGCCCCTGTGGTTTGTTTACAGTGACGTCACCTGGGCAGAAGGCCCCCCCCCCCCCCCCCCCCCCCAGCGTTCGTACTCTACAAGTGATTTCCAGTGATCGCGTCAGAAAAATAACTCTCTCTCTCTCTCTCTCTCTCTCTCTCTCTCTCTCTCTCTCTCTCTCTCTCTCTCTCTCTCTCTCCATAATTTCCCGTTACCGAGACTCATCCTTGCTTTCTCATCGTGCCACAAGGAGTTATCTTGTTCTGGTTAAGGAGTTCGAGAGAAAAGTAATTTGTCTTGGCTCTGTCAGCCATGGTAAGGTCCTCAGGGAGCCATTTCAGTCTTTGACACATTCTCATCCGGTTTTGGAAACTCTGGTCGCAGTAGAAGAGCACAACCTCCACTATGTACGTACATCCGATTCACAGAGTGTGATTAGCGTATCTTGCCATGTAACCCTGTTGTAATACTATGTAAACTATTTGAACTCTGCATGCATGAAAAGTGGAATCCTGGCTGGAAATGGTGTGGGTAAACTTAATCTCTGGGACGTCCACAGAAATTTCCTTCTTACATAAACACTTCTCTGTCTTCCCTG
Organism: Panulirus ornatus; assembly: GCF_036320965.1. NCBI lineage: Eukaryota > Metazoa > Arthropoda > Malacostraca > Decapoda > Palinuridae > Panulirus > Panulirus ornatus. The sequence continues at coordinate 87,652,720 of NC_092225.1, read as the reverse complement.
ACTGGTCTTCCTCCCTACCCAGCAAACAAGAGGAGCTTTCACAAGAGGTTATGCAACAACCATTCTCGGTCTCTCTCACGCCATCTTCCAAGAGGAGGTTAAAACAGGGTTCAACATCTCTAATACAACACATTTTTCCATTATTCTTCACGATATGTCAAGTGACCACCATTCTAGGCTGGCCAGTATTAACTGACACCATCTCCTCGGGGAAAAGCTCAAACGAAAACGGCTTACAATTCCTGATGATGAGCGTCACAACTTTATTCCTCTCACGTCCGGCTGGTGTGAGCTCCACCAGCTTATCAGTGGGGAGGAGTTCCATAATGACTTACTAGAAACAATCCAGCAATACTCGGAACCACTTGGACGGGTTAGCAGACCCAGGAACACTTTACAGCCTAGTCCGCAAGACATCACGCTCACTCTGATAATCCTCAACTTAAGAAATATAAGTTTGTGTATAGGAGAATCGCACTAGTTTACAGGCGATCACGAACACCAGAAATGCTGTAGACCATTCCAGGCTGCCTTAGCAACTGCTCGGCAGCGCACGACTGGACTTGATCTAACTGGGAGACATTCGTTAATGGACGAGCAGGCACACACGTATCTGCGAAGCGTGGCGAAACAAATAACAAAATTACGGATGGGAAAATCACTCGTCTCCCATCTCAACCCTTTACATGGGGCCAACGACCCTCTTAATACCTGGGCATTATGGGTCGAGTTTATCAAGTCTGCTGACAGAGATGCAGGCTAAACTGGATCTCACATATGAACACAGACATCCACTTCATGATGGAGAAAGACATGATGACTGCAGTAATCATGTGCGAGGGACATGATGACTGCAGTATCCTAGTAACTGAATATGAACTTGACGGAGCGCTTTGCTGAAGGCAAAGCCTCGCACGTCCCCCAGGAGAGGATGAGATTTTACCGCTTCTTCGAATCGTACCTGACACTCCTCCTCTTGCACTGTGTAACATGAGCTATGTGGTTGTGACAAGAATTCTGCCTTTCTCCCGAGCGAATAGTCTTATTCCAACACCCAAACCCAACCAGCCTGATGCCTTCAGACCCATATCATTAACAAGTTTCTTTTGTGGTCCTGAGAGAGCATCCGTCTCCCAATCTGTATGGATTTATGCACAAAGCAGTGTACGTCACTGCATTACCACCTTTTAACTCTCCCTACAGAGCACAGTTACACCTGCTTCCTTGACCTTAAAGTTGCATATGATATTGCCAATCGACACGTTGTCCTGCATGAATTTGCTAAACTTGACCAATCGGGCGGGCTTTTACGTTAGGTTGCTCGCAGGTTGCCTGTTTAACAGGTCATCTGTTCTGTCTCAGGGACACATGCGAAATCAAAGAGTTTGGACTTGGTACTCCGCAGGGCGGTGTACTTAACCCCACTTTGTTCAATATCCAAATTAACGTCAGCTGTGCTGACGATATCACAAGTGACGCTTTAGGGTAAAACATTAAAACTATACTCAGTCATGTATGAAACATTTGTTAAAGGTCGGGTCGTGTCATCTCTGCTGGCAAAACCAAAATCCTAGTTAGACGCCCCGTAAAAAGAAAAAAAAAAAAGTCATCCGAGTGATTCTGTTGAATAACGGGTCCCAGATTGATTTTGTAAACAGTTACCAGTCTCTTGGACTTGAAGTACCAACATGTGGAGCTGTTGTAGCTAGGCTGAATCACCAGTGCAGAGAGAGGCTTAGAGCACTCAGAGCTGTAGGTGGCCCTATCCATTAGTCTGAGGCCAATGTTTGAACAGTTATTGATAATGTATATCGCTTACTTCTGTTCTGTCATTGATTATAATGCGCTTCTGCTTGCTTTAAACGCCTGAGATAAGGCTTGGAAAGCCTGAGAAAATACAGAATAAAGCTATTAGAATCACTCTTGGCTGCCCCTAAAACAACAAAGATTCTAAACATGAGGAAAGAGCTCGGTCTTTCTAGTATCCGAAACAGAATGATTAAGATCATTATTCTTACAAGTGTCCGGATACTCAGACAAACACACCCCAGTCCATGTAAATAAGCTTTCCAGACCTTCTTCTCAAGTGGGAGTCATCCATCCAGATGGGTTAGTACCACTCCCGCTGAGCTCAGAACGTAGGGTCTTCGTGAACTCCCACCATGAGAGACGACAGTCGTACCATCCTGCCCCCACGGGAAGTTCTAACCACATTGGTGTTCACTGTTGCCCCATTCCTCCCACGGCCTCTACGCAGTGATGAGAGCACATAATGACGCTCGTTACCACATTGAAACCACGACCACTGAACACAGTCTCATACCCATTATAGATACAGATGTTTCCCTGCTACAAAACCACTTGTCATGGCGGGGCATACTAGATCCAAACGGAACTACTTGCTTTCCTTATGGTCCTGAAATTTGTTGAAAACTGGAAGTGTGACAGTATCATTGTATGTAATTCTCTCTCATCATTAACTGCGTTAAACACGCCTCAGTATGAGTGTAGTATGCTTGTGTCTGAAGCACTACACAGGTATAACAAAATTACACACATGCTGGACTTTGAAAGTCCACTTTCTCTGGGTTCGATCCCTCATTGGGCTCAGAACGCATCATAGATATGATGAACTTGCCAAAGCTTCTCCCTTACAGGATGAAGTTGATGACCCCCTGGGTCTATCTGCTAGCAGCCTTAAAACCATCATTCAGAGAGAACGTGAACAAAATGTTTTAGACTCAAGATGAAGTGAACGTGAACAGAATGTTTCAGACTCAAGATGTAGTGATATTATTAGCCCAGGCAGGTCCATCTACCACCATGATATCATGCAAGAAGAACCATATGTAAATGGTTCAACTGACAGGGTCAGTAGACACCTTGATGTTGTTGTCGCCCAATTTGTAGGTTAGGCTATAGATCTTCATGCGAGTTTTCCCCCTCGTGTTGATAATGAACAGACCAGGTGTAAAGTTTGCCAACGAAGGTGTTCCCACACCTTGCAACATTATAGACTTGACTTGTAGAATCAGTGAGTCTAGAGATGATTCTAACCAAACGTTACGAGATATGTGCAATCATTTCATTAATAACAATATTCTACCTCAGATATTGAAAGAGTATCATAACTTTCCTTATTGTAAATAGTTCGTTTGGTTTCAAATCTCGATACTTAATCTAGACATTTTCGTTCAACTGTTGTAAACTTCACTTACCATGTAAATTGCCGAATGATTGCCCAATCCACGTTAACATTTTTCTCACTTTGTAATAATGTATTCAGTCACTGAGGCCCACCAGTCCCCAGACCTTTTGTGCACTCTGTGTCCTCCTTTGATCCACCGCCCACAGGATGAGGGTGGAGTGCACAATAGATTAGCCGCTCGTGCGGCGAAAATCAAATCACAATCAATTGCCACTTGTCCCTTTTCTCCCCAGCCTTCAAACTATACCCTCATCTGTGAGTGCTACGAGAAGCCAGTCTGTATCAACCCCACCACCGTCACTTCCTGGCACGTGAGATTCCTCGTCCCCGAGTAGCAGTTCGCCGTCGCAACCGCTTCGAACCCGTCTCTAATAGTACACGCTTTATTTACGTATATCTTGGTATTGTACGCAAACTGCTTTTATGGCCAACCCCTCAATTTTATGTACTTTATTTTACTTTTCCCTTTTTCAGCCTCTGGCTACAGTAGTCAATTCGATAACCTAATTTTTTTGGTGTGAATTATTGATAAACTTCATAACATTAGGATTGATCTGTAGGCTTCCAGTACAGACACCAGATGTAGACGAAAGACTATTACCACTTAGCAGGATTTTGTAATGGACACAATTTTTTTTACTGGTATATTGTAGCGCACCGGTATCTAAGATGGGAGAATTCCTTTCCAGCAGCTCCGGGCTTGGACTTACGCTAAGCTTGCTAAGAAACCTTCCCGCAGCATAAACGTATCAGACTTTATTGTAGCTACTATTGAAGATCTTGTGTTATAAGTGGTCACCGACAAGTCGTTTTTAAGGTAGTTTTCAGATCAGGAAAAGAAAAAAAAGCTTTTAGGCTTGCGGATTTTAATGATTTTGCGTTGCTCTTTCGACAGAAGAAACTGGATTGACATCGTCAGCGAAAACGGTTTGATTGTAGGTTGGAAAAGCTGTAGCAAGACTTTGTAAGTAGAGGGAACACAAGTGCCACTGCGTAGCAAACAGTTGTTTTCCAGAACTAAACAAAAATGGTGGAACAATGAAATGAAGAACTGCTTCTGGTCCGAGAAAATAGCATAAAAGAAACTCAAAGAGAATGATAACCGATATGATAAAGAAAGTTATGTAAATTTACATAGAAAGTCTGGAAAAAATCAAATTAAACTTCAGTATGAAAAATGTATTGATGAAAATTGCTTTTAAGAAACCCGAGAAAATTCTTGATTTAGAAGCAAGAGTCACCACCCGCTCAGCTGGTCATGAAAAACGGTGACTAGGTTAAAATAAACATGGAGCCATGACGAAGAGCGCTAAGTATTTTTTTTTTTTTATTTCATTCTTGTTTCCTACTGAAGACACAGCTGTGTTCCTAACCCAGTCCTCTTACTAGGAGTGAACATTTTACAACATACCGACGTACACATTCAAGATTGGTTACCAGCATCTGATCTGATTCTGTGGACTTTGTAAAGCCTTAGATCTAAACCTTAATAGTTATTCATCGCTTTTACCACGAGTAAAGGTATCTGAAATGGAATGAAATAATGCACATACCGTCTCATGTGTCTCCTAATAACTATGACCTGACGATTTTTCAGAGACAGCTTTTTCACTTCCTTCAAAGTTTGTAAATACTACTCTTCCATGTCTCTTCTTTTTGCCTTTCATTTCGATATGACGTGGAAGACGCAAACAAAATATAAAAACTCTCTGAAAAGACGCAGCTCATAGCGCATAGAAGTAAGGGAAAACAATATCATGAAAGGCAGTATGAGTTACTGTCTAAATACAACATATAGCAAGAGAAATATAGAACAACTTACAGGAAGGAAATACACAGAACAATATTGCACGAGGTAGGAATATAGAAAATCCATCACTAAGTACACTATGTGTGTCAAGCGATACCGTTACTGTCCGGATGCGGAGCAGAGGTCAGGTTGGGCTCGTCTGATTCTCTCTGACCTTAGTAATCTAGTTCCACGTTCCTGCCGGGAACTTAGGGAACCGCATCTTCAATAAGAAGAGAAAAGCCAGTACCACAAACACTTTTCTCAATTCTTGACGTTACGGGATATGCTCATTATCAGAATCTGCAGTTCCTTTGTGTAGATTTTTAACGGTAATGTAACGAGGAAATATCACGTCGCAATTTAGCTTTTATTCATTGTCTCTTTTTATGTCTGTTCAGTGCACTGTTGAGCACCAGCTGGGATACCTACGCTCGTTAAAGTTGTTAAACGTTAAAGAAATTAAATTTTGAAAATTCCTGTCGACTTTTAACCGCAATATAAATAAATAAATAAATAAATAAATAAATATATATATATATATATATATATATATATATATATGTATATATATATATATATATATATATATATATATATATATATATATATATATATTTTCTTTTTTTTTCAGAGTAGTCAGCAAGGTACTCTGGGTCGTTCGCTATGATTTTTATTTATTAATGAGGAACTCATTTTGTGAGGCCTTGTAAATTGACGACAGTTATCCTTAATAGCCTCTGATTATTGAGGGATAGAATAATACATGTTTTAATACAGCAGACAGTATTGTAGTTGTATGAATACATTATTGTATATTGGATTATTGCATCATTGTATTATTATATCTGATCGTAGTATCTGTTCTTAATGTAAATTTTCTTTATGATAAAGAGACGGAACAGCATAATTTTCTTATTGCATTTGGTCTTATGTCCACATTATAATTCTAGACTTAAGAAAATACGTTTTGAATGTTATGAGTTACTTGATGTATTATTCACCATTATATGACTAGAATTATCCAAATTACATATCCTATAAACTGATTTGATAGAACTTCGAAGTTCTCGTATATATTTCCTTTTCCATTACAGAATACCTTTGAGTTAAATAGGAGAGTGTGCTACGCGACAGTTCAGATACACGGTTTTGTTTATAGTTATCCACCTGCTCAAAACCATTCTGCCTGTTCCAGGGTCATAATTACCTTGAGACGTTGTAAACTAGTTGCCACAGAGCACTATGCCTTCTTGCTTGATATTCGGATGAGTTAGAATCCTCCATCTTTTTTTTTAAGATCAATTTTCTTATTTGTAATCTCCAGGTTTCCATGGGTGAATCAGTTCGACTAGGCTTGTAACCAAGGAGATGCTCTGGGACCAGCTGGGCTGGCAAGGTGGATGGAGTGCGTCCTGAATCTTTGCAGGCGTTCATGTCATTTTGGTAATTGAGCCATGAGATGGAGTAACGAGGATTACATTGTTGGTGGAACTAAGTCACATCAAGAGACTCTCGGTACAAGGAGAATCTGTTATTTATTCAACTAAATAGAAGCAGAATCATTTATTTATCACGTAATGTTCTCTATGTATTGGGTCTGTGGTAATTCTACCATAAATGAAATGGGAAATCTAAGGTTCTTCTCTGCCATAATTTGGACAATATCCCATTAGTCCCATACTCCGGACTGTAGCCTAACACCAACACCAACAGATGTCTAGTGACATCAATCATTGTTAAGTAACATAAATGGTTTGTTATTAGCCATCTGAAGGTTTCCCTGTGACCTGGTCCTTTGATTTTTGTTTACTCTTTTAGCCTCCAGCCATATATAGAGGCTGGACCGTGAATGAAATATGAAAATAAAAAAAATAAAAAAATGGAGTAAAAGAAGAAAAATGAGAAAAGAAAAATTGTTGCAAGATACCCATGGTGTAACGGTTAGTGTTCCTGACCATGACGCATTCACGGGCCGGCCAGGGTCCAGCGCGCGGCATATGCTCGAATCCTGGTTGCGCCATTTGGTCCACAGTCAACCCAGCTGTTCACCCACCCCTAAGGGTTGGTATATATATATATATATATATATATATATATATATATATATATATATATATATATATATATATATATTTTTTTTTTTTTTTTTTTTTTTTTTTTTTTTTTCAAACTATTCGCCATTTCCCGCGTTAGCAAGGTAGCATTAAGAACAGAAGACTGGACCATTGAGGGAATATCCTCACCTGGCCCCCTTCTCTGTTCCTTCTTTTGGAAAATTAAAAAAAAAACGAGATGGGAGGATTTCCAGCCCCCCGCTCCCTCCCCTTTTAGTCGCCTTCTACGACACGCAGGGAGTACGTGGGAAGTATTCTTTCTCCCCTATCCCCATATATATATATATATATATATATATATATATATATATATATATATAGCGTTAATGGGATGGATTTTGATAAGGGCTTCAGTAACTCGTGCAGTCTTAGCTGTTGAAAAAGATAAGAAGTCTTGCATGAAGTTGAAAATCTACCTTTTCAAAAGAGGCAGTTCGTGGCTGTTACAGAAGTCATTAGAGTAAAGAGCTCCAAAGCTTCGCAGTACAAGGAGCGAAACATGTCAGAACGGATCACCAGTGAGTTGCCAACTGCCACACAGTAAATCACATGACGCTGTAGTTTGCCAAGCTTTTTGCTATCAGTTTATGATACCCATGTTGTTATGGGTGGGTAGTTGGAAGCTTGAGTGTAGGGGAATTCCAACATTGGTTATAGTGTTTTGTAACTATGCTTTACCATCAGGGCTTCTGTTTGACTGTACTCTGCCTTGCTCTCTTGAGAGAGGTGACGCGAAAGGATTGCAGATCTCACGTCGGGTCTGTATCAAACTCTGTGGCCGTATATCACTAGATGTTATAAGATGGCTTTATTGCACTGTCTTACCTAAGTATGTCTCTTAGACACGAAAAGTGGATGCAGTCTCAAAGTTTCAAGCATGTCACCCCTAACAATAAGGTGTTGTGCCAAGTCTTGCATGGAGTCTTCACACCTCTCTCTCTAAAAGTAAAAAAAAATTGTCAGAGACTAAGGCACAGTTCCATAGCGCGTCTTCATCTCTGCCCACACTGCAGTTCCTTTAATCAATATTTCCAAAGAAGCTAAAGCGTTGATAGCACCAGTAGCGTAGTCTTGTAGTCTGACGGTCTGTGTAGATTCTCCTTACATGTGTTTTATTTGTCCTTAACTGCTTCGGATCCACTCGTGAGTTATACCCTGATCTCCTTCCTGTTGATGATAGTCTGTGTTGAACAGCTCGGGGTTATATTCAACAGCAGCTGTTACATCTTAAGTGCTAAATGTCCTTGAGTGAGCCAGCGTTTTGTTGTTTCGGTTTAACCTGTCACTGAGCTGGGTAGACGCGCTACATCTGGCCATCTGGAGACCCAAGACTTTTCTATCCTTTGTTTAATCGAGTCCTTGTTTCTCCTTCCGTTGAGAACAGCGATACGATTCCTCGAACACGACTCTACAACCTTGAGGTGTGATGACATAATCTTTGACTTAACATTTCATAAGGTCAAATCAAAGGCCAGATTATCATACTCAACCCCTTCATGCTCAAGGGATTGGATTACATAGGAGATCGGTTTTATCCAATGAAGTAGCGACGATTTGCGTGCAGCGTTGTTATCTCTGGATCTTTAATTTTACACTTCGGGTGATTCTTTCAAAGTGTTATGTGGACGTTTTGTGAGTCATCATCCTACATGATTTTCCTGCAGAGTTAACAGTGCGCATCACCTTGTCTGTAAATACGATGCAACCGCCTTGGTGTGGCTGCACGTAATCTCGACCAGAGAGAGAGAGAGAGAGAGAGAGAGAGAGAGAGAGAGAGAGAGAGAATCTGTCTTGGGAAACCCACCAAGATGATGCTTGTTACTGAATTACGTACGTCATTGCGTGTTCTTCACTGGTGGGGAAATATTCTTTTTCGGTATGACGGGAGATTATGAATAACGCTGTTGTTGTGTTGTGAGACAAACTATTTTTGTTTTATGTGTGTTTGCTGAGACTGCACTGGATGTGAATGCCCTAATCAAGGCCATCTCATTAACGCTATATATATATATATATATATATATATATATATATATATATATATATATATATATATATATATATATATATTCCTATGAGTCCACGGGGAAATGAAACCCTATAAGTTGCCAGGTGCACTTTCGTGTAATAATCACATCATCAGGGGAGACACAAGAAAGAAATATATCAGTCAGTTGATATACAACGAAGTGACGTAGCTAGGACGTCAGGTACCCATTTAATCAATCTGCCCATAGAGGAGGATGACCAGCTGGGTTCACTGTGTACTGGCAGCCGCGACCAGGAAACGAACTTATGGGGACTCGACACACCTTACCACACCTCCCTCCTCTTACATCAACAACCAGCTGATTTCGATGGTGTATAAAGAACGGATCAAGAGAGATAACTAGCTGCTATTGAGTAAAGCTCTTCGCATCTCAGTACGTGAAGTGTCCTTTATAAGATATCAGTGTTTAGAATCGATCCAAATGTTTAGGATATAAAGGAATACAGGGCTAGTGTGATTGTGGATTCCGCAGTGTGGAAGCCTAGCCAGAACATACAAACAGCACCGTTTCGTGAGCAGGTATCGTCAACAGTTAAACTGTTGCCCCCCAAATCATAGCCAGTTATACTGGTCGAGTGGATGGCATCCACATTGTATGTTAGCAACCGTTGTACACTAAATGCACGAGTGGTTATCGCACTTATGGTGGAACGTATAGTTATGTCATTTATTCTTTGTCCGTTGTTTGACCTTTCTCTTTTGTTTATTGGTAAGTGTCGAACATAGGTGTGTGTGTGTGTGTGTGTGTGTGTGTGTGTGTGTGTGTGGTAATCTAACAAACTACTTTTTGAAACGTAAATATATAAAGTCCCGTGACAGAATTACACCAACGTAGGATAGAATAAAAAAGGATATGCCCGGGGTGGGCGGTGTTCTCGTGGTCACGTGCTGTTCACTGAGGAGGTAAATTTGTACACAGATAGCATTCTTGAATTCTGACCTTGTGAGGTTTATTATGAAACCAGGATGGCTGACATTACTACATGGATGAAGGCACCATCTCGTGTTAGTGTCTCCAGTTTCCTGTTCGCAGGTTATAGCATCGGTAAGTGTGAGATTTCCGAGTCCGTCGTAACCAGTGGTTAGCACACGCTCTCGCCCGTGAATATCCTTGCACACACACACACACACACACACACACACACACACACACACATACATATAAAGCGGGAATCCCGTAGTCGCGTGTTAAGAAGGCGCCAGAGATACTGTCGCCTTGCATGTTCTTGCCCAAGTATTCGTTCATACTTTATGAAATCAAGTGAAAACTTTAAGTTTTCTGATATCCGTTTCTTTTCTTTTTTTCATGTTAAAAGGCGTATCATCACCATTATTTTCTAGCGATTTAAAAATGCCTCAAAATCAATCGGTCAGTTAAAGCTCTTAAAGTATAAGGGTATGTGATTAAACATTAAGAAACCGTTCGAAGGGCCGTAAATATTAGATTCATCCATTGCTAGTAATCAGATACCGTTTGCGAAATGGGATCTGTTCGTCAATTTTTTTTTACTACCTACTGTCCAGGTGTCAGACATCTGGAGGTAAATCATGTCAAATCATTTGTCATATGCAGAAATACCTGAGAGAAATTCTTTGACGGGGAGTTCAGAAATTTCGGATCAAGCCTCGAAAGTATTTTGCCTCCAGGAACACAGCGGGTAAATATGCGTCAGGAACTTTATGGAGGACATGAGTGCAACTGACTGAGGGTCCGATAGAAACACAACGTTGTAGTGTGTAGCCTATCATGATATAGTCAAGATTGTCCAGATGGGAGACAGTAAATAATATCCTTCTTGGAACAAATCTTTCGGCAACCGACTGTAAACAGTGGCCAACTCAGATGAGAGAGAGAGAGAGAGAGAGAGAGAGAGAGAGAGAGAGAGAGAGAGAGAGAGAGAGAGAGAGCAGAACCTTAGTAACCTGCACCAACTGGGAGCCACACAATTATAAAATGGGTCCAGTGTATCCCAGTGTTCCTCATGATGATGATGATGGTGATGATGATGAGGACCAAGTTGTTCAGTTATGTTTTACTGACATACAGCGACTAACAGTAAGGTGTTAAAGAGCAACCGTACCATCAAGTAGCGTGTGTTTCCACAGAAGTCTGATAATAACAACAGTAATGATAATAAAGATGATAATAATGATAGATAATGATGATAATAATAATAATGATAATGATAATAATAATGATAATAGATAATAATGATAATGATCATGATAATAATGATAATAATATTAATAATGATAATTTTGCCTTGTGTTTAGTGAGATTTTTTACTGTCTTTTCTTTCTCGGATTTCCTTGAAGTTTGGCTAGTACTGTGTTGTGCTCACACGGAGCAATCCTTCTCAGTATCTGTCAGTCAAAACTATTCAGTACTTAGATTTCACGTGTTAAAGTGTTGAGAAAATGAACTCGCCTGGACAAGTCGAGCCATAGATAGTAATTTCAAAGCGGCTTCTGTAATCACTCGGCATTAGTCCTTTCGTACGAATTTACAGAAAGTAAGAATTCCTTCTTTTATGGGCAGATGTCCGTCTTTCATCTTCAGAAAGTTCACTTACTTCCATATGAGATTTTTGCCTCATCAGTGACTAAAGGAGACTTCAGACAGTCTGCCTCCACTCTAAAATGATCAGTTACGAACCTGATTTCCGATCTCTTCCGCTACAAATCTTGAAATCTTGCTATAGAATAGACCATCAGATCTTTGATCACATTTGCATAGTCATCTGTTTTCTGTAACCTGTTCTCGTCTCCATCTTCTTTCGATCTGATTTGAAGCTTTGATAGTGGAGGTAAATGTGTCAATTGACCTTTAAATATCTGTCTGTGAAACACTTGCAGTTTGTTAACGAAGGCAAATATACTTCGAACGAGGTCAGATATCAACTTGAATCTCCCTTGTAAATCTACGTTTAGTTCATAACCTTGGAACAGCACGGCTGCCTGAAAATCTGCAACCCAGCTTGGATCAGTAAGCACAAGGGGGCGTTTTATGCTTTTCGTCTAGATAAGTCTCACCGGCTGCAGTAGCTAGAGAGAGAGAGAGAGAGAGAGAGAGAGAGAGAGAGAGAGAGAGAGAGAGAACTTTACTCCTGGAAAGCCATCGTACAGAGTAGTGCGATGTTAAATCAGTCGGGAAGCCACCTTCCCTTACCTCTCTCTTCAAGTTTTGAAACTGTGATTTTGTGCATCTGTAAAGATTAAATTTACAGTATCCAAACGCAGGTTTCGTGAACATGACTGAATCTGAGCTTTAAGAGACCAGTTGTTGAAGGTGAATAATGCAAAGAAATGTGTCCAGAACTCGGGAGATTTTTCCATTAGATTTACAGCGTCCAATCCCTCCATCTACAGATCCACACCTATACGGAGCGCCGTCTCTTGCTGTGGCAGTGAGGCTTTTTTTGTCAAGGCAAGTTGTGATCGACCACTACCGTCATGATTGCCCCTCTTATATCTTGTTCGCGAGTTCTTTTCTTCAACGACACAACATCCAGAAGTTCTTCTCCCACGTCAAGGTCATCAGGTACAGTCCGATCAAAAGCTGACAGTTGATGTTCATCCTGCACATCACACGACTCAGCCAAGGCTATACTAAGATTATAATCATCACACTGTTGAAGTTGTGAGTGCAGCTGTCGTGGGTGAAAGGCCTGCCATCTGTAGCCTGGTGGGTGAGGAGCCTGCCATCTGTAGCCTGGTAGGTGGGTGAGGGGCCTGCCATCTGTAGCCTGGTGGGTGAGGAGCCTGCCATCTGCAACCTGGTGGGTGAGGGGCCTGCCGTCTGTAGCCTGGTGGGTGAGGGGCCTGCCATCTGCAACATGGTGAGTGAGGAGCCTGCCATCTGCAACCTGGTGGGTGAGGGGCCTGCCGTCTGTAGCCTGGTGGGTGAGGGGCCTGCCATCTGCAACATGGTGGGTGAGGAGCCTGCCATCTGCAACCTGGTGGGTGAGGGGCCTGCCGTCTGTAGCCTGGTGGGTGAGGGGCCTACCATCTGTAGCCTGGTGGGTGAGGGGCCTACCATCTGTAGCGTGGTGGTTGAGGAGCCTGCCATCTGTAGCGTGGTGGGTGAGGGGCCTACCATCTGTAGCGTGGTGGGTGAGGGGCCTACCATCTGTAGCCTGGTGGTTGAGGAGCCTGCCATGTCACTCAGTGTCACCGTTTAGATCGGAAACTCTACGCTCAGCACTCGCGTGATAACTGCAGGTCTGTAGTCTTGTTCGCTGAGGCTAAACTTGAAATCACATCAGTGAAGTAACTCTTAATAAAATCACCTGTAGAGTATGACATTTTTTTTCGTTTTTGTTCGAGTTATGTTCCACAGCAGATGATACGACGCGAATGTTACTATCTGTTCTGAGCTCAGTAGCGAACACCTTGAGGTTGCTTTATCCAACTGTACTTTCAATTATTTCACTTTCGACGTGCGAAGGTGAGAACGCTGAGGGAAATCTTTATCTATTTGCATGATTTAAAGTCATGAGAACGCTGAGGGAAATCTTTATCTATATTTGCATGATTTAAAGTCAAATGAGAACGCTGAGGGAAATCTTTATCTATATTTGCATGATTTAAAGGTCAAATGAGGTGTAAGTTTGAATATTTGAATTGCGGTACACACATCTGGCGAAGCGTTCTGTGAAAAAGCACCTATCTTCCCGCTCATTTTGAAACATCGGTTCTCTCTCTCTCTCTCTCTCTCTCTCTCTCTCTCTCTCTCTCTCTCTCTCTCTCTCTCTCTCTCTCTCGTTTGCATTTGCCTTCCATTGTTCGAGTTAGTGTACACGTTACACGAAAAGTGTGTACCACAGCGCAGTAACAATCAGTGAACTCTATAATTCCACGTCTATCATACTCCACTCCGACGTTTGAGTCGAGACTGTACTGAGTAGCCGACCCTCCCGGGTGAGGGTGGTACACAGAGCGAGGCTTGAGAGGAACGCGCGCGTCAACCCACCTCCAAGCACGACTGCTACGAAAGATGCTGTGAGTTTAATAATCAACTCTAGTGTTGTGTGTAGGGAATTCGTTACATATGATCCCTTAAGAAAAGTGAAAATGTATTCTATATATGAGTTTTACCTTAGGAATGATTGATATATCCGCAACATTGTAGGAATTTAGGAGTTGGAGCGGTTTACTTCATAAAAGTAGCCTTGGTGATTACAAATTCTGTTCCTGCAGTGAACTTAAATACTCCATATTATCCGTTGAAGAGCCGCCTGTTGGCCATACTGGGTCTAAAACATTCACTTTTTTCTTCAAATAACATCAGGAGTAAGTTAGATATTAGTTGCTTGAAGTTAAGTGTAGTATATAAAATATTTTTATTCATTCTGTTCACTTTTCGCCATATTTTCTTGGTCATAGTTTTTCCCACTTTCGCTTAATTGTTATTATGATTACTTGATGTCATCATACCAGCGCCCTCCTCATTCATTTCCACTAAGTGTAAGGAGTCCTCCGAGATGTGATTATTCCAAATCCATAGATTATTTGTGTGCTGCTCATAAACGACATATTCAAAACCGCTGGTTTCCACTCATATCACGGAATGACCTTAGATTTATAAGAAAAGTAAGCAAATATATATATATATATATATATATATATATATATATATATATATATATATATATATATATATATATACTCAGAATTCGAACATTTGCCCCAGGCTTGGGAATAGCGATCGTGATGGCTCTGTTGTCGTCCTTGGCTTATTGAGGGAAGGGTGGGGGAGCTGGCCCCAGGGTCCGATAGTTTGGAGGCACTAGATATAAAAAGAAAAAAGAAAAATAGATTATCGTTGTGAAATGTTTTTTATATCCATGTGGAGGTTAGGTCTCAAATGAGAAGTTCCGACTTTCTTTGAATTATTCAAGGCCAGATGTAGTCCCACAGTTTCGACAAGTTCCTAACCAGAATAAACAAAAACGCTAGACCATCTTGACCAGAGTAATGCTACCTATAACGTCCCAAGAACGAAGCTTAACTTTCCCTGAAGCGATTCACGGTAAGTGTGTAACGACGCCCGAGGAAGTAGTGCCGACCTTCCAAGGCAAGGCGAGCAGAGCTCGTGGTCACTGACCTTTCCCTCCAACGTTGCCAGGCAGATCTCACCACTGACTGCGAGTCCGTTGTTTTCTGTATATTTATCTGTATTGCCAGGTGTTACCTGATGAACAAACTATGATATTTCTGTATTATGTGATTACTATTTGCGTGTTGCTCGGTCTCTTAGCCTTGTATACGTGTATCATACATTTAGTCTTATTTTACAAATATATATATATATACACACACACCAGCCATTACTATTTGTGTTACGGAGAGACTTCTATACTCGTACTGCCTGCCCCCACCCACCTACTCCCCCAGTCTCTTAACATTGTAGGCTGTATGTGTACCATGTCTTTATTCATGTGTGAAAACACACACACACACACACACACACACACACACACACACACACACACGTCTATATGCTTTGAGCCAAGTGATCACCATCTCCAGTATTAAGGAGCCTGCGAACAGTTAATTAGCTTCAGCAGACTCACGTGACCTAATCTTTCCAGTCAATCATATTTTCGTAAAGTTATCGGTGCTGATTTTTACGAAGTCCAGTTCTCTTAAGAGAGGACTGTGTTGACCGTGTCTACGGAGCTGGTGCGCCTGTTTTCACGCCGAGCGCTTCAGCTGATTTTGGAAAGAAAACAGTTGAAGTTCGAAGTTCTCTTAAGCTTTTTTTTTTTATATATACAAAAAGTCGGCCGTGCTTCCACGCGAGATATTTCCTCAAACTTTTGTGGAACTGGGACTTTTTTTTCACGAGTGTGGCATCTCAAGACTGGGTCAGCGAGCGTTCTTCAAACCGACTTGAATTAGCCGTGTCCATCAACGAGTTGTGAGACCCAAGTTTCAGATCGCAGCCATCAGCGGTTCGACGATTCCGAGCAAAATGAACTTTTAACTTCTTAGGATTCATGTATCAAAGACGGTTCCCTTTGTCTGTTAACAGGTGAAAGTATGTCAAATAAAGATTTGTCTTTACTAGTTTTTTACACTAAGTTTCAGACGAATTAAAGCCACAATTCAGTGAATCCTTGATTTTTCTTTTCTGAAGCGTTCGTAAATCCAAGATGACGGTTATGTATTGTCTCTGACCATTTAGTGACCAATCACTTTAACGGTGGCGGGAAAATATATAACCTTCATCGTGGTCCTACAGCCGAGGACCAACACTTCAGTCCATACAGCAGAGTTGATTGGACTCGGTTGGTATATGGCGTTAACGAAAACATTATCATGACTTAAGAAAAAAATGAGTTATATTTGTTGTAAGAATCGTATTGAGGGTTTTGGTTTGCCTCACCAGGGTTTGAACTCTGTGATTTTCAGTCTTGAAAACTCGTGAACTAGGCTATATCTCTTATTTACGTCCGTTTTCTATGTTCGTCAGTCACGTCCTGTACCCATGCCCGAAGTTACATCCGTTATGTGTGTCCCTTACTCATCTCCGTTTGTCATGTCCAAATCTGTCATGAATAAAAAGTTTCATACGGATTGGTTGAGCCATTCTCCCAAATTTGAAGACAAAAATTCGACTCCAGAGAGCCATAAAGCCATTGACCAATCACCTTCAATAAGAATTCATCATTAGTTCGCGCCTGCCCTGAATACTTATAAGTTTGAAATACATCGGCACAATGACTGGGTGAATATTGAATTGCGATGACACACCAAGACGACGAACAGACCTGCCCCGGGATCTACTAGGGTTAGCTGGGGTACTTGCTTGCTGTGTACCTCCCGTTACCAGTTCCTGACCTGCACCTGTTACGCCCCTAGGCTGGCCACGCCTAATTGATTAAATGAGTAACTGGAATTATTATTAATATATTTGTATGTTCAGTATTACCGTTACTCAGTTTTAAAGAGTTTTCCAAGAGTCAACTTAATGTCTCTTATTTATTTATCTATCATGTATGCAGTTTCATCTTGGGAGTTCAATATTACCATTGGTGTATCTCTTTCATCATTTGTTTGATCTTATTTTTCTGTGCAGGAGCGTGTTCCCGAAACACACATGATTCACTCAAAGCTTCAGGTGTTTTCACGTGTGGTCTGCCTAGCACGGCAGACGCTGTCCATCGCCTTTGTCCGACCGTCCGTCCGTCCGTCCGTCCGTCATCCATTGTCGGGTGTCACACTTTCACCTTCAGTTTAACCTTGGTCACAATTGGATTTTTTTTTTCTTACATGAAATACCCATGAAACTTTATACAGTTGTTTCCCAGCATCTGCAGTATTGAACTGCTGAAGACACGTAACTCTACCTTGAAGTTCACCTGAGTTATGCTTGTCATAAAAAGTCTTATCCTTGAACTTAAACTCCCTCGTAACGAAGAAAATTCCTCCATCGGCCATGGAACGCATTATAGACGTTTCTGGTATTTTCCAAACAATATTTCCACCTGAACTTATTTCACAATATTAGCTAGGCTGCGCTGCAGGCGACACCCTTGTAGTTTAATACATAGACCCAATTTCCTCGATTCAAGATGTGCAGGTGTGCAGAACGCTCGGTATCAACATGGTTTAGGCCGATGTATTGAACACTTCTGGCGGTCATTTTAACTCCAGGATTTTTCCCCCCTGTTTATAATGTGTCAGTATCCTTGGCTCGTGTGTACCAGGCATCACATCACTTGTTTCAGCGAAAGAATTGTATTTTAACGTATCTATTCAATGTATCTTTAAACGAGAAGTTCCCCACAACTAGACGTGAGACAGCGTCATCCAAGGACTATGTACATGTGCTGTGTTCCAGCCGATCGGTTGAACTAATCGAGAAAAATATTTTACTTCTGTGTGTGTGTGTGTGTGTGTGTGTGTGTGTGTGTGTGTGAAGTGAGTAATTTATTATGAAAAAAATAATGGTTGGTAATCCTTTTGAGACCAGTTTCCTTCATTTAAGGACCCGGGCTTTTTTTTTTTTTTGTAGGTCATAATCAGCAAGTCATGTTTCAGATTAAATCAGTCCAATGGTGACGAATCTACCCGCAGAATGGAAGGGGGGGCGGGGGATATTAGGGTCGCACATGCGGGAGCGATCAACCCGTCATCATTTTTTCTTCTCTGTGAGAGATGCAGGACAAGCCGTGTCACACATATTTATGGTTTGATGAGAATTCTCAGGATTCTGTCGGGTCAAGCTGACCTGTATGGCTCTTGGGACTCTGTTTTGTGAGCTTTTCACATGACTGAGGCCTCGTCCTAGTGAGCGCAGAGTACGCTAGACATAATGTCCCTTCGTAAAAATCTTCGTTGCCAAATGTGTTGATAATGGACACAGGAGGAGCCTGATCTCAAGGTGAAATAATTTCTTAATTCTTGCTGTCAGGGCGAACCAGATCGGTGGTTGCAGCCCAAGTCCCTGGGTATTTCCTGCAACTTCACCTTGTCGCAATTTCGGGTAACGTCGTGGTGGAAATTTATATATCTGGGTCGAGTCTTGGTTGGTTGGCCGGCCTGTGTCGCTGTTTGGTAATATGTGATTCCCATTGTAGCCTCGCCCACTGGCATCAGTGGCCTCGTTTTCCTTTGGCTGTCTGTTTGTCTTTCTGTCTGTGTGTTTGTGAGTGCTAGTATGGGACACCCGTACCGACCAACAGAATACACTGGAATGTGGTTTACCACACGTTGTTGAACGAGGGGAAATGCGGACGAGTTTTTATCATAGGTTTTATGGCTGTGCTACTGGTAGATAGCCAGTCAATTTAATGAAGGCCTTTCTGTATATCTTTGCTAATGTCATAGGATTATGTTGTAAACTCTACACGTTCTCGGTAATTCTAATAATTTATAGGGAATAATTTACTTAAGATATAAGTGCCATGTTTCGAGCGTGCATTGATGTACTTAAGATATAAGTGCCATGTTTCGAGCGTGCATTGATGTACTTAAGAGTATGTGATGATATGATGCAAGACATTGCAACAACAGAATAAACAAAAAAGTAAGAGAAGACTGCATATACATATGTACGAGGAAGTGTATAGAAAATGGAACATATCTGGACTTGCAGAGGCCAGTTATACAACTTGAGGTCATGAGTAGTAGATATTATCCTCTAATAGATAATTAATAAATCGTTTCCAACAGTATAATCGTCATATATGATGATGATGATGTCACAGTGTAAACCATGGATGCAAGGATTATATATGTTTAACATTTTGTCTGTGACCGGCTGTCTGTTAAAGCAGGCTTAATATATACTTGTATCACACAAAGAACGCGTTTTGGCATGAGATTCTACTTCTATATGTGTTTTTATAGTAATCTCGGAGACCGCTTTAGGGCGAGGAAACAGCGTTCTTCTTCGTCGTCTCCATCTTAAGCCATGATTCTAATAATTCTTGAAGTAAGAGAAGCTGTTGAGGGACTCGTGTCCTGACATCTAAATTTCGAGTTCGCTTTTACTGTAACATCTCTCATGTTCTGAGATCAGGTCACTGAACTTTCAACGAAAACAAATGACGACAAAACTCTACGGGAGAGACGAAGCCTAGCTTGGGTGTGTACGCCCCTCGGTACTCTGCCCCAGGTGACCAGGCCAATTAATACGTTAGCTCCACCGTCATCCCGAGGGACGTTTCATCCTTCAGTGTCGGCGCAAGAGAAGGTGAAGGCTGGTGTCTATGTTGTGGTAGTGGTCCGCCTTGTTGCATAATACCGCAACACCTCACACGGCATGCCCACATCACCACCACTACCGCACATTACTACAACTGCTACTACTACTACAACACACACACACACACACACACACACACACACACACACACACACACACAGTATGATTGCTATATAGCAGGAAGTAAGCTTCATGATTCTGTGTGTGAGACGGACTTAAGAGACGACATCGTCCCTAACCTGTCACGAGAGTCACATACTGATAGACAACCTGTCTGCTGGCAAATACTAGATAAGCTTGCAAGTATATTTAGTATGTTGTTCATGTCCTACATCAGGTCAGAGCTAGAATACGCTTCGCAAATTTGGTCACCGCACTGAAAGAAACCAAAGAGCTAAGAGGTGGAGTGGAGGGCAACAAAGATGGTACCAGAATTAAGAGAGATGAGTTACAGTGAGGGGTGACCTGATCACAACTTTTAAGTTTTCAAATCAGACTGACGACGCAGACACTGAACAGTTATCCTACAGATACAGGAATAGGACAACCAGAGACATGACGTGAATTTAAGCAAGAAGTCTGTTTAAAACCTGATATAAAGAAGTACTTTTGTAGTGCAAAAATAATGAGTGAATGGAACCGAATGACTCGGACATGTTTAATGCAGACATCGTACATGAATTTAAGAATTTGTGCTACAGCACTGAATGTTCAAGCGATGATGCCCCACGGCAAAATCTCCCTCCTCTTACAGTGTAACAAGTAGGTAATTACACACACACACACACCACCACCACCACCACCACTGTACACCACACACAGTACACCACACACACAGTACACCACACACACAGTACACCACACACACAGTACACCACACACACAGTACACCACACACACAGTACACCACACACACAGTACACCACACACACACACCACCACCACCACTGTACACCACACACAGTACACCACACACACAGTACACCACACACACTGTACACCACACACACAGTACACCACACACACAGTACACCACACACACAGTACACCACACACACTGTACACCACACACACAGTACACCACACACACTGTACACCACACGCCAAGCCTCCATGACAACCATGTGATGGCCACTGCTGTATAACGTGAGTGACAGGGTATACCTGACACCCGAGGACATAGACGTGCAGCTTTATATTTCGTCACACCAAACAGGGAGTCAGGGGCGTCCTTCAGGGAAATAGTAAGGTTGAATAAGAACGTCAGTCTGGAAGATAATTGTCCTTAGGGAGAAAGGGTGACCAGAAAAGTCGGGGAATGCTAACTGCCCTTAGGGAGTGTTAAGGGTGACAAGGAGCATCAAGGGGGATGCTGACTGCCTGCAGGGAGTATCAAGGGTGATCAGGAGCGTCGGCGGCTGCAGACTGTTATTAGGGAGAGTATCAACATGCCTCGCCATTTCTTGCTGCTGATCCGGTTGGCTAATTGGTTGCGTGACGTCCAATATCCTTTTCGTGATGAGGGCTCGAGCAAATGCCGGAGATCCAAGCATCACATTGTACGACAAGCACGTCTTTGTATATATCATTGTATATTTATTTATTATACATGATCGCCGTTTTATGATAATAATAATAATGATAATAATGATAATAATGATAATAATAATAATAATGATAATAATAATAATAATAATAATAACGATAATAATGGTAATAATAATAATAATAATAATAATAATAATAATAATGATAATAATAATGATAATAATAATAATGATTATTATTATTATTATTATTATTATTATTATTATTATTATTATTATTATTATTATTGCGTGTGTGGACGTATGTGTATACATGTGTATGGGGGGGGGTTGGGCCATTTCTTTCGTCTGTTTCCTTGCGCTACCTCGCAAACGCGGGAGACAGCGACAAAGTAAAAAAAAAAAAAAATAAAATAAAATTATTATTATTATTATTATTATTATTATTATTATTATTATTATTATGCAACTCTGGGACGCATTTCGTAAAGAGGTCCTGCAGGAGTCTTCAACCACTCTTGGCTACACAACAAAGTTCTTAACGTCTGGAAACTTACAAGTTATTTCCAGTCCTAAAAGCCCTCTAAACCACCCAACTCCTCCTCCTACTACTACTTCACTGTCATCACACCGGTCTTCAGACTGATTGAAACACTGATCCACAACAGAAGCCAGCAAAATATCCCTCTCTCACCAACGCAACATGACTTGTGCAGGTGAGAGTGGAATATTTTGTTTTCTTAGGTCGTGGATTAGTTTCAAACAGTCTGGATACTAAAGACTGATGTGACTGCAGGGCAGTAGAACCACTGCACGACCACACCCCACACAACACACCCCACACAGCACATCTTGTATGGCCTCAACCAACCACAACCCTCACTTCCGCACAGGTTTAAGAGCCTCGGCAGACATCAACAAAGCCTTTCACACTATTCCCAGACACATCCTCATGATAAAGATACTTGACACCACCCTTCACAACGATGACGGAAAGTGGTTGGCCATTTTCATAGTTAGCCGCCATCCCCAGTGTGACTCACAAAGGATTCACATTCAAAACCATTAAACTCTACAGTGCAGCTCCCCACGGAGCAATTCTTACTCCATCCCTCTTCAGTCTTTCCTCGCATGACTTTACATTACTTCCAGCAGACCGAAATAGAAATGTCCTCTCTTATGCAGACGACCATACAGTAACATCACAATACGCTGTAACCGCATAAGCAACAACAGTAAACCTATAATACTACATTACACAACTGGAAGTGTGGCTCACCCAGAACAGAACGTCTGCTTCTTTACCGATGTCTTCAGTCACCATTTTAACCCAAGACAGACAAAAATCCGAGCTGCATCCTCCCGCCACCATGCATGAATGAGCCAATCACTCCCACTTAATAGAATACCAGTTGTTCTGAGCATTACATGTGACACGCATTACATGCACTCCCCACACCACAAACATCAACACAAAAGTAGCAAACAAATTTAAAGCCTTCAAACATCAGGTTTGAACAAGAAAGATGATCCCCTAATATCCTGTACAAGCAGTTCGTCTGCTGCACCTTAAGTTAAGCCTCACCTGCCTGGTCACCACCACCACCCTGTCGAGAGCAAATATAACAAACCTGCAAACCACACAGAACAACGCTCAGCACAATCATTGGCTCTCTAGCAACGACGGAGACTCACCATCTACACAGTGAAACAAAGATCCTCACTAAACAATCCCACATCAGTATGCTCGGCATTCATTTCTTGGCACTAATCCCATCCCATCTAAACCACCCAATACCTGACCATCAACCTCCAAATAAGGGAAAGAAAATGCTTACCCTTTCTTCACAGTTCAACTGAAACTTGTACTCACATATCCTCCCGGTTCCCACCAGAAACAGCACCGACAAATCATGTACACACTGAACTTACACTGAAACACCAGACATACGACCATCCGAAACTGCACTCCCCAGACATGTACGAGTTACATTTTCTCATCGACGCTCTGGACACTACCCATGGCTTTTACATTACAAAGACCGACTCAACATATCTGTGTTTCCTTCATACCCACGATGCAACTACCACAAAGAAGACACTGAGCAGTTGCTGCTTATTTACCCTGCATTCTCCTCACCAAGGCCCACACAACTCCACTGCACTTTATGACCTGTGGTCCCTCCCAGTGGACGTGGTCAGCTTCCTGAGCATTGTGGGAGCCCCATAGAAGTTAGATGTGACTCCAAAGGCAGCCAGAGAATGAGGGTGAGCGGATGTGGCCTTTCTTCATCTGTTTCCTGGCCTGGCTCTACCTCGCTGATGCAGGGGGTGACGATGCTGTTTCCTGTAGGGCATGGTGGCGCCGGATAGGATGAAGGCGAGCAACTACGAATATATATATATATATATATATATATATATATATATATATATATATATATATATATATATATATATATATATATATATATGTGTGTGTGTGTGTGTGTGTGTGTGTGTGTGTGTGTGTGTGTGTGAGTGTGTGTGTGTGTATACTATTCCTGGGGATAGGGGAGAAAGAATACTTCCCACGTATTCTCTGCGTGTCATAGAAGGTGACTAAAAGAGGAGGGAGCGGGGTCTGGAAATCCTTCCCTCCAGTTTATATTATTCCAAAAGAAGAAATAGAGAAGGAGGCCAAGTGAGGATTTTCTTTCTAAGGCTCAGTCTTCTGTTCTTAACGCTACCTTGCTAACGCGGGAAATATCGAATATGTATGAAATATATATATATATATATATATATATATATATATATATATATATATATATATATATATATATATATCACACAATACCCCCCAGCAGCAAGGATTCGAACCCGGCACCATTTGCATGATTGCTAGGTTCACTAACCACTCGGCTATGGTGGCCCCCAATAGGGATATTACTATTCGATTACTAGTATTCGAATACCCTTCATCTCACGCCCATGAGCAACGGGGTCTAGAGTGGTCATGTTCTATCAGACTCACATTACCAGTAGTCAGCAATTTTACAGAATTCACTGTCACAGGTGGAGGTACATGAAGGCAAATATAGTGCATATGAAAGCGGACTTTTTATAGAACGCATAATGCCCACCAGTAGTAAGGATTCGAACCCGGCACCGTTTGCGTGATTGCTGGGTACGCTTACCACTCGGTCACAGGTGGAGGTACATGAAGGCAAATATAGTGCATATGAAAGCGGACTTTTTATAGAACACATAATGCCCACCAGTAGTAAGGATTCGAACCCGGCACCGTTTGCGTGATTGCTGGGTACGCTTACCACTCGGTCTAGACCCTGTTGCTCATGGACGAGAGAGGAATGGTATTCAATTACTAGTAATCGAGTAGTCATAACCATATTGGGGGCGATGGTTAGTGTACCCAGCAATCATGCAAATGGTGCTGGGTTCGAATCCTTGCTTTTGGAGGGCATTATGTGCTTGTTCATATGAACTGTATTGTATATTGTATTATACTTAATCGCTGTCTCCCGCGTTAGCGAGGTAGCGCAAGGAAATAGACGAAGAATGGCCTAACCCACCCACATACACATGTATATACAAAAACGCATGCACACGCACATATACATACGCATACATTTCAACGTATACATGCATATACATACACAGACTTACATATATACATGTACATGGTCATACTTGCTGCCTTCATCCATTTCCGTCACCACCCCGTAACACATGAAATGACAACCCCCTCCCCCCCGCACGCGCGCGAGGTAGCGCTAGGCAAAGACAACAAAGGCCACATTCGTTCACACTCAGTCTCTAGCTGTCATGTGTAATGCACCGAAACCACAGCTCCCGTTCCACATCCAGGTCCCACCGACTTTTCCATGGTTTACCCCAGACGCTTCACATGCCCTGGTTCAATCCATTGACAGCACGTCGACCCCAGTATAACAAATCGTTCCAATTCACTCTATTTCTTGCACGCCTCTCACCCCCCCCCCCCCCCGTACGTTCAGGCCCCGATCGCTCAAAATCATTTTCACTCCATCCTTCCACCTCCAATTTGGTCTCCCACTTCTCGTTCCCTCTAACTCTGACACATATATCCTCTTTGTCAATCATTCCTCACTCATTCTTTCCATGTGACCAAATAATTTCAACACACCCTCTTCTGCTCTCTCAGCCACACTCTTTTCATTACCACATATCTCTCTTACCCTTTCATTACTAACTAGATCAAACCACCTCACACCACATATTGTCCTCAAACATCTCATTTCCGATACATCCACCCTCCTCCGCACAACCATATCTATAGCCCATGCCGGGCAACCATATAACATTGTTGGAACCACTATTCCTTCAAATATACCGATTTTTGCTCTCCGAGATAACTTTCTCGCCTTCCACACTATTCTTCAACGCTCCCAGAATCTTCGCCCCCCCTCCCCCCCCTGTGACTCACTTCCGCCTCCATGGTTCCATCCGCTGCTAAGTCCACTCCCAGATATCTAAAACACTTCACTTTCTCCACTTTTTCTCCATTCAAATATACCTCCCAATTAACTTGTCATTCAACCCTACTGTACCTAATAACATTGCTCTTATTCACATTTACTCAGCTTTCTTCTTTCACCACCTTCTGCAGTTTCTCACCCGAATCAGCCACCAGCGCTGTATTATCAGCGAACAACAATTGACTCACTTCCCAATCCCTCTCATCCACAAGACTGCATACTTGCCCCTCTCTCCAAAACTCTTGCATTCACCTCCCTAACCACCCCATCCATAAACAAATTCAACAACCATTGAGACACTACGCACCCCTGCCGCAAACCGATATTCACTAGGAACCAAGCACTTTCCTCTCTTCCTACTCGTGCACATCGACTTGGTAAAAACTTTTCACTGCTTCTAGCGACTTTTCCTCCACACCATATACTATTGATATATTCCAAAAACATCACTATCAACCCTGTCATATGCCTTCTCCAGATCCATAAATGCTACATACAAATCCATCTGTTTTTCTAAGTATTTCTCATATACATTCTTCAAAGGAAACACCTGATCCACACATCCTCTACCATTTCTGAAACCGCAATGCTCTTCCCCAATCTGATGCTCTGGACATGCCTTCACCCTCTCAATCAATACCCTCCCATATTATTTCCCAGGAATACTCAACAGACTTATACCTCTGTAATTTGGACACTCACCCTAATCCCCTTTGCTTTTGTACAATGGCACTATGCATGCTTTCCACCAACCTTAGGCACTTCACCATGAACCATACATACATTGAATATCCTTACCAACCAGTCAACAACACAGTCGCCCCCTTTTTTAAATAAACTCCACTGCAATATCATCCAAACCCACCGCCTTGCCGGCTTTCATCTTCCGCAAAGCTTTCACTTCCTCTTCTCTGTTTACCAAACCATTCTCCCTGACTCACTTCGCACACCACCTCGACCAAAACACCCTATATCTGGCTTACACATTCAACAACTATATATATATATATATATATATATATATATATATATATATATATATATTTATATATATATATATATATATATATATATATATATATATATATATATATATATATATTCATTTATTTATTAATTTATTTATTATACTTTGTCGCTGTCTCCCGCGATAGCGAGGTAGCTCAAGGAAACAGACGAAAGAATGGCCCAACCCACCAACATACACATGCATATACATACACGTCCACACACGCACATATGCATACCTACACATTTCAACGTATACATATATATACATACACAGACTTATACATATATACACATGTACATAATTCATACTTGCTGCCCTCAGCCATTCTCGTCGCCACCCCGCCACACATGAAATGACAACCCCCTCGCCCCCGCACGCGCGCGAGATATCGCTAGGAAAAGACAACAAAGGCCACATTCGTTCACACTCAGTCTCTAGCTGTCATGTATAATGCAACGAAACCACAGCTCCCTTTCCACATCCAGGCCCCACAAAACTTTCCATGGCTCACCCCAGACGCTTCACATGCCCTGGTTCAATCCATTGACAGCACGTCGACCCCAGCATACAACATCGTTCCAATTCACTCTATTCCTTGCACGCCTTTCACCCTTCTGCATGTTCAGGCCCCGATCGCTCAAAATCTTTTTCACTCCATCCTTCCACCTCCAATTTGGTCCCCCACTTGTCGTTCCCTCCACCTCTGACACATACATCCTTTTTGTCAATCTTTCCTCACTCATTCTCTCCATGTGGCCAAACCATTTCAATACACCCTCTTCTGCTCTCTCAACCACACTCTTTTTATTACCACGCATCTCTCTTACCCTTTCATTACTTACTCGATCAAACTGCCTCACACCACATATTGTCCTCAAACATCTCATTTCCAACACATCCACCCTCTTCCGCACAACCCTATCTATAGCCCACGCCTCGCAACCATATAACATTGTTGGAACCACTATTCCTTCAAACTTACCCATTTTTGCTTTCCGAGATAATGTTCTCGCCCTCCACACATTTTTCAACGCTCCCAGAACTTTCGACCCATCCCCCACCCTTTGACTCACTTCTGCTTCCATGGTTCCATCTTCTGTTAAACGCACTCCCAGATATCTAAAAAACACTTCACTTCCTCCAGTTTTTCTCCGTTCAAACTTAGCTCCCAATTAACTTGTCCTTCAACCCTACTGTACCTAATAACCTTGCTCTTATTCACATTTACTCTCAGTTTTCTTCTTTCACACACTTTACCAAACTCAGTCACCAGCTTCTGCAGTTTCTCACCCTTGACACAAACACTTGACACTCTGACGCATACACATGACACAGACACCTGACACCCAGACCCATACGCGAGGATCAGACACAAACGTTTGACCCTCAGACGCATACAGTTGGAACAGACACATTACCTTGTCACCTAGAAGCACACACGCACGAACACAAACTTAAGCACTTGACGCATCCACATGGCAGAGACACTTGACACAGACACTTGACACACGGACATCCACGCTTGACACAGGCACGAACACTTCACGTGAACGCAAGCACAAAAGAGACACTTAGACGTACAGAAAATTTAGCTTCAAGATTGAAAGTTACTTCAAAGCGCTGAAATGTACAGTTCACTCCATTTGTTTGGCGAACTAGTGAACCATACCACACGTTATCTGTCAGGTACGATGGCCTGGTAACCAGTGTCCACTGTACGTTTCTGTGATGAGACAGTTTATCTTATGGTTACTGTGGCTTATTATGTGGGTCTGATGGATTATCCTGTGGTTACTGTGGCTCATCATGTGGGTCTGATGGATTATCCTGTGGTTACTGTGGCTTATTATGTGGGTCTGATGGATTATCCTGTGGTTACTGTGGCTCATCATGTGGGTCTGATGGATTATCCTGTGGTTACTGTGGCTTATTATGTGGGTCTGATGGATTATCCTGTGGTTACTGTGGCTCATCATGTGGGTCTGATGGATTATCCTGTGGTTACTGTGGCTTATTATGTGGGTCTGATGGATTATCCTGTGGTTACTGTGGCTCATCATGTGGGTCTGATGGATTATCCTGTGGTTACTGTGGCTTATTATGTGGGTCTGATGGATTATCCTGTGGTTACTGTGGCTCATCATGTGGGTCTGATGGATTATCCTGTGGTTACTGTGGCTTATTATGTGGGTCTGATGGATTATCCTGTGGTTACTGTGGCTCATCATGTGGGTCTGATGGATTATCCTGTGGTTACTGTGGCTCATCATGTGGGTCTGATGGATTATCCTGTGGTTACTGTGGCTTATTATGTGGGTCTGATGGATTATCCTGTGGTTACTGTGGCTCATCATGTGGGTCTGATGGATTATCCTGTGGTTACTGTGGCTCATCATGTGGGTGTGGGACACAGAACTTGGTGATGATGAACGCTATCTTGGGTCGTTGCTTGTGTTTATGGAAGGCTGTGTTTGCCAGGAATTTAAGGAAGACAACAGAGCAAGGTTGTGACGAGTCATTGTTTTGATTCTAGGTGTTGGTTGGTGGTGCTCCACTGGGGGAGGTGCATACTAATGCACACACACACACACACACACACACACACACACACACACACACACACACACACACACACACACACACACGCGTCCTTCTCTCCCACACAACACCACCTGAGACATCCGTACTCTGACATCCCTAATCAGAAACAACACCCCAGAGACAGAAAGGTACACACACACACACACACACACACACACACACACACACACACACACACACACACACACACACACACACACACACACACACACACACACACACACACACACACACACACACACACACACACACACACACACACACACACACACACACACACACACACACACACACACACGACCTCCAGGCCAACCCACACGAGAATATTAACACAGTAAACACAACACGAGGACTCCTGCCACCTCCCCCCCCCTCACTCCCACCATCCTCCCCTCCACTCCCTCCTCCCTCCGCAGTGCCTCCTCTCGCTGCTTCCCTCCTCACCTCCTCCTTGGAGTCTTAGGACCCTCACATCAGGCTTGGAGAAAGAGAGGGAGAAGGAGGAGGAGGAGGAGGATGAGGTCTTCACGTCTTCCTTTGGAGTCCTGAGCCCCCGGGGATCAGGGTTGGGGGGAGGGGGAAGGAGAAGGCCGTGCAGTGAGGGAGGGGGGGGATGAACGGCACCCTGCAGACCTGGACTGTGGCCAGAATTCGCTGGGAAAAACTACGAGGAGGAGCCAGCGGTGGGGAATCCCTCCGTCCCAGCAAGGTTGTAGTGGCGCACCGCTCGCGGTCCTGCCCCTCTTGCTCGTGAACCCTCACACCGCTGAGGCTCTGCTGCTGCGAATTCGCTACGGATTTTCTCCTGCTGGTTCTGCCTGCTCGACCCGCTGTTGACTCCTCACCTGCTGCGTTTGTGCCTCAGTTTCCTGCTCTCGCTGCGGGGCTCGGGGTCTCCCGCTAAACGCACTTTCTTCGCCACCACGACTGCCTCACTTGTTGATCGGAACTCATATATGTGTGGGTGTGTATGTGTGTGTGTGTGTGTGTGTGTGTGTGTGTTATTATCTCATTTCTTTTAGCTTCTGGCAAGTGTTCTTGTTCAGGTGAGAGGGTACGTGGCAAGACTCGCACAATCTGAGAGGTAGAGGAAGGGCGAGGATGTTACCAGTGTTTGTGTGTTTGTGTATATATTCTCGACTGCATAATGAAGTCTTGCCCACCTTACCAGATGGTACATCTCAAGACACATCATTTAGTTTCGTACTCTTCTCCTCTCCACTGAAGTAGTTCAGAATTCTAGAAATATTTCAGAATTCTAGAAATATCAACAATCACTTGATTTACTTCGTCGTCGCCAGAATTCAGGAAGGCGAATTATCGCAGATATTTGACCGAGGAACATTATCATCTTTCATTTCGTTCCTACCACCTGCCGTTGTGTATGTGGTTGGAGGGTTTTCCCTCAACTCTGTATATATTTTTCCAGTGTGTTTTAGTTGACCTGGAGGGGATATTTCTGGAGCCGTCGTCACCGTGATCATTATCTGCTCCATTGTGCCCGCCCCGCCGCCGACACTGACGCCGCGAGAGGCGCACATGGGAATACACACAGCCCCCTCCTCTGACCGTCCCCGCGGCCGCCCAGCTCCTCCTGCCCTTTGCGTCCGCTCCTGTTCTGGGTCAGTTTTGGGTCGCCGTCATCGGCCGGATGGCGTTGTGCCACAGGAACAGCTAGCTGGTTGGCCTAAGATCCGTCATGGGTGGTGACCCAGGTCGACCAGGAGCCACATTAGAATTCCCGTGTGGACGGTAAGTGGACACATCAACAGCCTGAAGCACTTATCATCAGAGACACATGTTTCCTCAGCACCTGGTTCCTGTGTCACATGTTAGCAGAGAGATGGACCCAGTCCCTGGCTACCAGGCCTGATTGGTGCCCCCTGAAGTGTACAAGGACTTTCTACATGTAGTCCACGGTAAACTGTGTCATTTGCCGGACACAGACGTTTCCCTTTCTGGTCCTAAAACTAGACTGAATTGCTAAATACATCATTTCCGAACACACACACACACACACACACACACACACACAAGGGACAGACAGCCAAGTGGATACGATTGCAGGTGATGTAAAGGTCATGTGGGATATGCAAAGCGGAGAGAATTGCATCAGCTTACAATGGGACCTTCAGAGACTGCAATGACACATGGTTGATGAAGGTCAGCCCGAGTAAAGGTAAGATGATGAAGATATCGGTCACAGCGGAAGAGGAGGGCCTTGGAAATCCTCATCCAGCGAGAAATAAGCCGTTGTTATCTCTGCGGGAGGAAGACTTAGGTGTCGACACCGTCGTCCTTAACCTGTCGCCAGAGTCCTACCTCAGGAGAATAATACAGGAGCCCAACTGTTTGCTAACAGTTATTAGGATTGTACCCACGTTCATGGATCAGCAAATCTTCCGCGTGCTGTCTTGCATAAGGTCAGAACTGGGATATGCTTTTCAAGTTCGATCATCTACACCTAAATAAGAACGAAGAGCTAATAGAGGAGATCTAGAGTAAAGTAGCAAAGATGGCACCAAAATTAGGAAACATGAGTTACAGGGAAAGGCTAGAGGCCTTAGGTTTGCCCACTTTGGAAGAGAGAAGTGTAAGGAGCGACCTGATTACAACATTTAATCTTTAGAATACATTAATGACACAGAAAATAAGTAGTTCTTCGAGAGATATGGGAATAGAAGGACTTGGAGACACGACATGAAATTAAGTAAGAACCTTTGTTAGGAGAGAAAGGTGGATGATTGGAAGAGATGAATGAAGACTTGGCAAACGTAGTCAGCCTACAGAATTGTACAGTTGTGTGATAGCACACACCCCCCCCCCCACACACACACACACACACACACACACACACACACACACACACTGAAATCCGCTCAAGTGGAACTCGCCCAGATGCACGTCCAGGAGCACGTACATCAGTCCTGCGTCATACTGTGTCGTGGACAACCTGACACAGAAGTCCCTCTTTGTATGTTAATCTCCCCGGGTTTGACGCAACCCCCCCTGAACGTGCGCATTACGCTGGGTGGCGCCGCCAAGACGGGTGGCCAACCAAACCACCCAACCACCCCGCTCAAAATTAAAGATGCCAGGAGAATGTCCTTTGACATGACGCGCATCTTGAGAGATTAAGACAGTGAACGTGTTGTTGTATCATTATATCATTAATGTATAGAAATAAATCCACCTTCCTTTTACCTTTAAGAGGAAATAAACCAAGCCAGGTTCTTGGGATGGTGCCGCATCCGACCACAGGAGACAGCCTATCGGGCACAGACTTTCCTGATAACGCTGCTCAGCTAGACCTATCAACTCGCTGCCCTTACCTCAGGGACATTTCAGTCGGCATATATATATATATATATATATATATATATATATATATATATATATATATATATATATACTTTGTCGCTGTCTCCCGCGTTTAGCGAGGTAGCGCAAGGAAACAGACGAAAGAATGGCCCAACCCACCCACATACACATACACGTCCACACACGCACATATGTATGGCGAGGTAGCGACGAGAATGAATAAAGGCATCAAGTTTTGATTATGTACATGTGTGTATATGTACATGTCTGTACAAGCCAGCAGGTTTGGATGGTATTGCAGTGGAATTTATTAAAAAAGGGGGTGACTGTATTGTTGACCGGTTGGTAAGGTTATTTAATGTATGTATGACTCATGGTGAGGTGCCTGAGGATTGGCGGAATGCGTGCATAGTGCCATTGTACAAAGGCAAAGGGGATAAGAGTGAGTGCTCAAATTACAGAGGTATAAGTTTGTTGAGTATTCCTGGTAAATTATATGGGAGGGTATTGATTGAGAGGGTGAAGGCATGTACAGAGCATCAGACTGGGGAAGAGCAGTGTGGTTTCAGAAGTGGTAGAGGATGTGTGGATCAGGTGTTTGCTTTGAAGAATGTATGTGAGAAATACTTAGAAAAGCAAATGGATTTGTATGTAGCATTTATGGATCTGGAGAAGGCATATGATAGAGTTGATAGAGATGCTCTGTGGAAGGTATTAAGAATATATGGTGTGGGAGGCAAGTTGTTAGAAGCAGTGAAAAGTTTTTATCGAGGATGTAAGGCATGTGTACGTGTAGGAAGAGAGGAAAGTGATTGGTTCTCAGTGAATGTAGGTTTGCGGCAGGGGTGTGTGATGTCTCCATGGTTGTTTAATTTGTTTATGGATGGGGTTGTTAGGGAGGTAAATGCAAGAGTTTTGGAAAGAGGGGCAAGTATGAAGTCTGTTGGGGATGAGAGAGCTTGGGAAGTGAGTCAGTTGTTGTTCGCTGATGATACAGCGCTGGTGGCTGATTCATGTGAGAAACTGCAGAAGCTGGTGACTGAGTTTGGAAAAGTGTGTGGAAGAAGAAAGTTAAGAGTAAATGTGAATAAGAGCAAGGTTATTAGGTACAGTAGGGTTGAGGGTCAAGTCAATTGGGAGGTGAGTTTGAATGGAGAAAAACTGGAGGAAGTGAAGTGTTTTAGATATCTGGGAGTGGATCTGGCAGCGGATGGAACCATGGAAGCGGAAGTGGATCATAGGGTGGGGGAAGGGGCGAAAATCCTGGGGGCCTTGAAGAATGTGTGGAAGTCGAGAACATTATCTCGGAAAGCAAAAATGGGTATGTTTGAAGGAATAGTGGTTCCAACAATGTTGTATGGTTGCGAGGCGTGGGCTATGGATAGAGTTGTGCGCAGGAGGATGGATGTGCTGGAAATGAGATGTTTGAGGACAATGTGTGGTGTGAGGTGGTTTGATCGAGTGAGTAACGTAAGGGTAAGAGAGATGTGTGGAAATAAAAAGAGCGTGGTTGAGAGAGCAGAAGAGGGTGTTTTGAAGTGGTTTGGGCACATGGAGAGGATGAGTGAGGAAAGATTGACCAAGAGGATATATGTGTCGGAGGTGGAGGGAGCAAGGAGAAGAGGGAGACCAAATTGGAGGTGGAAAGATGGAGTGAAAAAGATTTTGTGTGATCGGGGCCTGAACATGCAGGAGGGTAAAAGGAGGGCAAGGAATAGAGTGAATTGGAGCGATGTGGTATACCGGGGTTGACGTGCTGTCAGTGGATTGAAGCAAGGCATGTGAAGCGTCTGGGGTAAACCATGGAAAGCTGTGTAGGTATGTATATTTGCGTGTGTGGACGTATGTATATACATGTGTATGGGGGGGGGGGCATTTCTTTCGTCTGTTTCCTTGCGCTACCTCGCAAACGCGGGAGACAGCGACAAAGTATAATAAAAAATATATATATATATATATATATATATGTATATTTTTTTTTTATTTTTTATTTATTTTGCTTTGTCGCTGTCTCCCGCGTTTGCGAGGTAGCGCAAGGAAACAGACGAAAGAAATGGCCCAACCCACCCCCATACACATGTATATACATACACGTCCACACACGCAAATATACATACCTATACATCTCAATGTACACATATATATACACACACAGACACATACATATATACCCATGCACACAATTCACACTGTCTGCTTTTATTCATTTCCATCGCCACCTCGCCACACATGGAATACCATCCCCCTCCCCCCTCATGTGTGCGAGGTAGCGCTAGGAAAAGACAACAAAGGCCCCATTCGTTCACACTCAGTCTCTAGCTGTCATGCAATAATGCCCGAAACCACAGCTCCCTTTCCACATCAAGGCCCCACACAACTTTCCATGGTTTACCCCAGACGCTTCACATGCCCTGATTCAATCCACTGACAGCACGTCAACCCCGGTATACCTCATCGATCCAATTCACTCTATTCCTTGCCCTCCTTTCACCCTCCTGCATGTTCAGGCCCCGATCACTCAAAATCTTTTTCACTCCATCTTTCCACCTCCAATTTGGTCTCCCACTTCTCCTCGTTCCCTCCACCTCCGACACATATATCCTCTTGGTCAATCTTTCCTCACTCATTCTCTCCATGTGCCCAAACCATTTCAAAACACCCTCTTCTGCTCTCTCAACCACGCTCTTTTTATTTCCACACATCTCTCTTACCCTTACATTACTTATTCGATCAAACCACCTCACACCACACATTGTCCTCAAACATCTCATTTCCAGCACACCCACCCTCCTGCGCACAACTCTCTCCATAGCCCACGCCTCGCAACCATTCTACATTGTTGGAACCACTATTCCTTCAAACATACCCATTTTTGCTTTCCGAGATAATGTTCTCGATTCCAAACATTCTTCAAGGCTCCCAGGATTTTCGCCCCCTCCCCTACCCTATGATTCATTTCCCCTTCCATGGTTCCATCCGCTGCCAGATCCACTCCCAGATATCTAAAACACTTTACTTCCTCCAGTTTTTCTCAATTCAAACTTACCTCCCAATTGACTTGACCCTCAACCCTACTGTACCTAATAACCTTGCTCTTATTCACATTTACTCATAACTTTCTTCTTTCACACACTTTACCAAACTCAGTCACCAGCTTCTGCAGTTTCTCACATGAATCAGCCACCAGCGCTGTATCATCAGCGAACAACAACTGACTCACTTCCCAAGCTCTCTCATCCACAACAGACTTCATACTTGCCCCTCTTTCCAAAACTCTTGCATTCACCTCCCTAACAACCCCATCCATAAACAAATTAAACAACCATGGAGACATCACACACCCCTGCCGCAAACTTACATTCACTGAGAACGAATCACTTTCCTCTCTTCCTACACGTACTCATGCCTTACATCCTCGATAAAAACTTTTCACTGCTTCTAACAACTTGCCTCCCACACCATATATTCTTAATACCTTCCACAGAGCATCTCTATCAACTCTGTCATATGCCTTCTCCAGATCCATAAATGCTACATACAAATCCATTTGCTTTTCTAAGTATTTCTCACATACATTCTTCAAAGCAAGCACCTGATCCACACATCCTCTACCACTTCTGAAACCAGTATATTTGAAAGATGATTATAGTGTTCCCACTGAAACTAATCATTACAGCCATTTTTCAGTGGGTTATTGTTATTTTTGTATGGTTTTCATGTATCATTATCCGTGTTCTCATGTGTTCATACTCGCTACAATATATGTCTACGACATATATACCATCATATAACTCTGATGTTTGCGTACCCATCTGGTTTTCCTCAGTCTTCTCCGTACTCATCTGTTCACCTGTATTTCTATCTTCCTTCATACACATTTGTTCAACTATATTTCTCAGACTTCCTTCGCAGATATTTGTTCATATGTATTTCTCAGCCTTCCTTGATACACATTTTTTTCACCTGTATTTTTGTGATCTTTCATATATATATATATATATATATATATATATATATATATATATATATATATATATATATATATATGTATATATATATATATATATATATATATATATATATATATATATATATATATATTCATTTATATTTCTCAGTCTTTCTTCATATTTTTTCATCTGTATTTCTCAACCTTCCTTTATGTACATTTATTCACGTGTATTTCTGTCTTCATATACATTAGTTCACGTGTATTTCTCGGTCTTCCTTCATACACAGTTGTTCCTATATTTCTCAAGTCATCCCTCCATGCCCATTTGTCCACCATTCCTTTTCTGCAAAGTGATTCCTTTGTTTTTACTGTAAGCAATAAATTAAATTGTAGCTTGAGTTAACTTACGTTGTTTTCATTAGACGTACAAGACTTATTTTTCCTTTTCAGATATGTGTAAATTTCGTCTTACGGCTATACAGTGTGCTTGTTATGCTCGCGTTTAGGTTGTTGTATATCACTGTGTTACTGTAAACTGGTAAACAGGTACAACAGCTTAAGTTATCTGGAAGCGTCTGTGTCCTTGGGAGGCTTTGAAGGACATGGCGAGGCTATCACGTCCATGTACGTACGTACGTACAAGCACCACCTCTAGTATGGGTCTGTTGTGATGGCCAGTAATCGTATTTTGATTATCATGAGGCTGATAATGATGTAAATAATACTATTATTCCAAAGATGATTTTGGGCGTAGCCTAGGATACTCCCCTAACCCATCATATCTGTTTTCCCTTGCTTAATGTCTTAGTGCTCTGTGTTGGTTGTATATGTGTATTGTAAGATCTACCTGTAAGGAATTTATCAGTTGCTTAGTTCTAAATGTGTATTCATATGGTAACCTTATACCCTTCACCATATCTTTTCAGATGTGCCAACCCCGCCCCCCCCCCCCAAAAAAAAAAAAAATAAAATCAGGCTACGCCATTGGACGATGGTTGATATTACCATGGCATCGAATTCACAGTTAGGAGACGATTTGTGTCATTCAGTATCAATCGAAAAGCAAAATAAATTTTTTTTTAGATCGCCATAATAGTGAACAAAAGCTCTGGGCATCTTTCTCTGGTAAATAAACACTGTATGACGTTGGCTAGGCTTAGTTTTGGAGTGGACGACCTTTTTTCATGGACACAAGTACTTCATGGAGGGAAATGCTGGCCGGGTATCTTCATAAGAAGTGCAGTTGCCTCCACACTAGAAATTTCATCAAATGGATGGCTAAGTTTAAGGTTACCGGTACATTACCTCCATTTTTTGTTATCACAGGGAAACAGGTATAAAACTTTGTGAACGCGACTTTCTGAGAACAGATCAAGATCTTCGCGGACAAAGGTTGTGGTCACTTGTTTTGTCTCCCCGAATTGTTTCTCATGGTCACAGAGGACAAAATGAGGAGACTGGAGTAGAATCCTGATGCGTTAAGTATCATGTGAAAAGACCAGCCTGCACCACTTGACTTGGTTCTTGTTCTGAAAGAAAACGGGATTGTAACTAGCTTGACCATTTATACATCTTCAAGTATTTCAGATCACTTTGACTTATTATAACAAATTATGAATGTTTATAATATCTGGGGAATGGATCTCTTCAGGATTCATGTACACGAAGTACCATGTTCTGAGGGTTTTGGATTACACAGAGCAGTTCAGTGAGTGTTGGAGACAGGCTGGTGTTCCTCTTGCGTCCTTACGAAAGGGGACCAGCTGATGTGGGAGATGCTTTTTGGCCGGCCTTGAACCGAGCTTGGATAATTATAGGGGTAATGATTATCTCTCTACTCCCAGAGTGGGATTAGATGTTGGTACTCGTAGAGAAGAGACACACTTCCATCTGCTGTACCAGTCACCACTCATCTGGCCTTGCTGGTCATTGTATTATGATACATTGAAAGAACGTGTCGAACGAAGGATTTCGCGTTCTTTTGTTTCAGTAATTTAACTTAATGGAAAGACCTTGTTTACTTAAAGATAACTTTTAAGTACTCCCCTGATTTACGATGTCGTGGGTAGTACATTAATGTATATGCAAATCGTAATCTTTATTCCTAAGGTACCCTCCCTAACCTACCTCTTCGTTACCAGTCTTTCCCCCACAGTTTCAGCACTTCTTGCCTCTAGTTCTCTGCTCGGTGCCCAAGGGCCTCATCTCTCATGAGACCTGACTTCTCGGTCCATACACAGCTCGATCCCTCCCTCCAGTCATAAAGGCCGTCCTCAATCATAGCAGCCTAGCTGCCTGCCACACTTCTCGGAGGGTTTCGCTGCAGTCCTCAACCATAACAGCCTAGCTGCCTACCACACTTCTCCAGTTTGACAGACTGTTTTTGTTTCCTATTTAATACGCTTTTCATTTTCTTGGTATATCTTACTTACTATTTGATGCATTTGCACAATAAGGCATATCATAAATCGTCTCCTACGTCGTACCCAGAGCAGACCAATACAGCATCGTTTGCAAGTGTGATACTCACATCACACAGCCAAATCCATACACGTGACCCTTCAAGCCAGTATCATACTTTATGCCTCACAACTGGTCCTGAAAATCACTAGAGTCCATTCCACACAGCCCATAAACCTAACATTCAAGTTTTAGGCATATTTATTTCAATAGTATCCCCTTCATATTCGCTCCTTCCTCCCGCCTATTATTTTAATATATATATATATATATATATATATATATATATATATATATATATATATATATATATATATATATATATATATATATACCCTGCGTATCAAAGTGGATTTCTATACTTTTATATATTCGACGAACGGCGCATGTACGAAAAGAGTTTGGAAAATCCGAAATCATTCGAAATTTATATTGCCCTATAGAATGTTCCTTGAGGCTAACTAGGGGATGGATGTACCCCAGGTATTCCAGTTACCTGTTATTTTGTCGGGAGGCCAAGTCAGGGACTCGGGGGGGCCAAGGACGAATGGAGTAACCACAGTCTGGGACACTCACCTGAGGGCGGGAACTAAGTAGTACGGCCTGGGAATTTCATCAGGATACGGCTATCAGTGACCACACCTTGGCTTACTCACCTGGGAGCGGCCTGAGACACTAACCTAAGGCGAGGACCAGGTGGCTACCGTCTAAGACACTCACCTGGAGACGGGGACCAGGTGGCTACTGTCTAGGACACTCACCTGGGGACGGTGGACCTGGTGGCCACCGTCTAGGACACTCACCTGGAGGCGGGGACCAGGTGGCTACCGTCTAAGACACTCACCTGGAGACGGGGACCAGGTGGCTACTGTCTAGGACACTCACCTGGGGACGGGGACCAGGTGGCCACCGTCTAGGACACTCACCTGGAGGCGGGGACCAGGTGGCTACCGTCTAAGACACTCACTTGGAGGCGGGGACCAGGTGGCTACCGTCTAGGACACTCACCTGGGGACGGGAACCAGGTGTCCACCGTCTAGGACACTCACCTGGGGACGGGGACCAGATGGCTACTGTCTGGGGGCGGGGACCAGGTGGCCACCGCTTGGACACTCACCTGGGGAAGGGGACCAGGTGGCTACCGTCTAGGACACTAACCTGGGGGCAGAGACCAGGTGGCCACCGTCTAGGACACTCACCTGGGGCGGTGACCAGGTGGCCACGGTCCAGGACACTCACCTGGAGACGGGGACCAGGTGGCCTCGGTCTAGGACACTCACCTGGGGACGGGACCAGGTGGCCCCCGTTTAGGATACTCCCCTGGGGACGGGACCAGGTGGCCCCGGTCTAGGACACTCACAGGGGGACGGGTACAAGGTGGCCCCCGTCTAGGATACTCACCTGGGGATGGGGACCAGGTTGCCACCGTCTAGGACACTCACTTGGGGCAGGAACCAGGTGGCCCCGGTTTAGGACACTCACCTGGGGGTGGGGACCATGTAGCCACGGTCTGGGGCACGATGACCGGGTCAGTGTGGGTGTGGTCGAGGCAGGGGACACTAGCCAGGTGCTGCCACACACGCTCCTGTACAGTGCGGGTGTCCTGCGAGGCCGCCTCCTCCACCGTATGGCTCTCCTCCAGGTTCCTAGCAGCTCGGCCGCCTAGGCCAGGGGCCGCCCCTCGACGCCCCTCCCTCACCCTCGCTCCGGGCCCACCCATCACCACCAGCCTGTCGAGCAGGGCACATCGGATTCAAGGCATATGTTACGGTTTGTGGCTAACGTATTGTTTTAGCACATAACCATCTTCTGTAATTGTGTTTTCCATCCTCCACAATACACCAGTACTCGTGATTATTATCATTTTGGAAATTGACTTAAAAGAACAAATCTACAGTAGACTTAAAATAAGTACCACCAGTTTGTGCTCTGGTCGTGTCGGCTTGTTTGTTTATATGAGCAGTAACCATGGCAACGCACGCCGCACATCTTTGAGCGATTTCCTTTGTTTTTCATTTTTCCTTTTTTTTTTGTTTTTTTAGGCACAGACACATTTACTGACATTTCAGAATAATGCAGTTACTGTAGTTGGGTTACTATAGCCATCCAATTCATTACTCCGAAAGAGTAATATCTTAAATAACTGGAGTTTTCAGTCTTCTTTTTTGAAAACTACATAAGACCAGTGTTTCAGGGAGTGCGCATGGTTTGAAAATTATCTTACATCTGAAAATGTTTAAGATTATTCGGTTGGTGGTTATAAACTTGACGGTGACGAACTTATCGACCTCTGGTAATCAATAGGCTTAAAGCTCAAATAAGCAAACTATATAAAGAGAGTGTACGTTATCTAACGGATTCTGTCATAAAAAGTTTCATGAACTTTTGAGGCTAAAAGGTTACAAGTATTCTGTATTGTGTCCTGTCTTTTACCGTAGAAGTGTGTGTGTGTGTGTGTGTGTGTGTGTATAAGGAATGTGGGACGCCTTAATGCTGTGAGGAAATATTTAAAAGATGAATTTTTCTAGAAAAGATGACGATACCTTTTTTATTATTGGATATTTGTAGGAAATGGACAAATGAAAGTTTGGGGCACGTACTGAAAGGAGACGGTTATGACTCTGTGTGTGTGTGTGTGTGTGTGTGTGTGTGTGTGTGTGCAGAGAGGGCAGGGCAATTGAGTAGTATGTGCTCGGTGTCTTCTTTGAGGTAGCTACATCGTGGGCATGAAGGGTCTTGGGATATGTCAAAATGGTGTTGTAGGGATGGATGGGTGATGTCCAGCGTGTAAGTGGGAGAGCATTTACTCCCGTTCGTCTGGGTGAGTGTGGTTTATGATGGATGTGCGTCTGGTGGGTTGGAGTTTAAAACTGAGTTGGGAGGTCTGCTGTTTAGTGGTTGTCGGGTTATTTCAGGTTGTATGTGTTTTGTTCGTTCTAAATTCTTTGGCCGTGGTTGGATCTGTGAGTAGAGGCGACTGAAGTGTGAGGTAGAGGTAAGCCGTTTATTTCTACTTGGGGGGGTTAGTCATAGAGTGGTCTGGGTGAGAGGGGTTTAGTGGTGCTGTAGCTGTATAGAATCGAGTGCCGAGCGTGTTGAGGTGGGTATGTATTGGGAGGATCCTTGTTTCATTTGAAGGTGTTGTGTAATGTGTTATGTAATGTAGTGCTATATGTATGATGTTGCTCCTGTTGTGTTAGAATGTTGTGATGTGATTGTGGGACCGTCTGCATATGGAAGAGCCGTACTGGGAGGTTGTGTAGGAAGAGATCGAAAATAGATG
This sequence comes from Panulirus ornatus, assembly GCF_036320965.1. Lineage (NCBI taxonomy): Eukaryota > Metazoa > Arthropoda > Malacostraca > Decapoda > Palinuridae > Panulirus > Panulirus ornatus. The sequence goes on along the minus strand of NC_092225.1, from coordinate 87,610,143 downwards.
GAGAAAGAACTGCTCCTTGGGTAACTCCATTGTAGAGTTTAATGTGTTGTGTGTTAAAGGAGAAACCATTGTGAGTGACTCAGGTGGCGGCCAGCTGTGAAATTGGCCATCCACTTTTTGTCATTGTCGTGGAGGGTGATATCAAGTATCTTCTGTGTGAGGATGTGTCGGGGGCAGTGTCAAATACTTTGTTGATGTCTGTTGCCGCCAAAACTGTGCGGAAAAGTTGTTGTTGGTTAATTCCATAGACGAAATGTGTGAGGTCAGTTTTCATACTTGGTCGCCGTTTTCTGCGTTAGCGAGGTAGCGTTAGGAACAGATGAAGATAGGCCATATCCGTTCACATCCACTCTAGCTGTCATGTGCAATGCACCGAAGCCACAGCTCCCTCTGCACAATCATGCATCACAGACCTTTCCATGGTTTGCCCTAGATGCTTCACATGCCCTGTGTATATAAATGTGAATAAGAACAAGGTTATCAGATACAGTAAGGTTGAGGGACAAGTCAGTTGAGAGGTAAGTTTGATTGGAGAAAAACTGGAGGAAGTGAAGTGTTTTAGATATTTAGGAGTGGATTTGGCAGCAGATGGAACCATGGAAGCGGAAGTGAGTCACAGGGTGGGGTAGGAGGCGAAAGTTCTGGGAGCGTTGACAAATGTGTGGAAGGCGAGAACATTATCTCGGAAAGCAAAAATGGGTATGTTTGAAGGAATAGTGGTTCCAACAATGTTATATGGTTGCGAGGCGTGGGCTATAGATAGGGTTGTGCGGAGGGGGGTATATGTGTTGGAAATGAGATGTTTGAGGACAATATGTGGTGTAAGGTGGTTTGATCGAGTAAGTAATGAAAGGGTGAGAGAGATGTGTGGTAATAAAAAGAGTGTGGTTGAGAGAGCAGAAGAGTGTGTTTTGAAATGGTTTGGTCCCATGGAAAAAATGAGTGAGGAAAGATTGACAAAGAGGATATATGTGTCAGAGGTGGATGGAACGAGGAGAAGTGGGAGACCAAATTGGAGGTGGAAGAATGGAGTGAAAAAGATTTTGAACGATCGGGGCCTGAACATGCGGTAGGGAGAAAGGCGTGCAAGGAATAGAGTGAATTGGAACGATGTGGTATACCGGGGTCGACGTGCTATCAATGGATTGAACCGGGGCATGTGAAGCGTCTGGGGTAAACCATGGAAAGTTTTGTGGGGCCTGGATGTGGAAAGGGAGCTGTGGTTTCGGTGCATTATACATGACAGCTAGAGACTGAGTGTGAACGGATGTGGCCTTTGTTGTCTTTTCCTAGCGTTACCTCGCTCTCGTACGGGAGGAGGGGGGTGTCATTGCATGTGTGGCGGAGAGGCGACGGGAATGAATAAGGGCAGCAAGTATGAATTATGTACATGTGTGAATAAGGGCAGCAAGTATGAATTATGTACATGTTGGGGTGAAGAGGGTGGTGAGAGTAAGTGAGCTTGGGAAGGAGACTTGTGTGAGGAAGTACCAGGAGAGACTGAGTACAGAATGGAAAAAGGTGAGAACAATGGAAGTAAGGGGAGTGGGGGAGGAATGGGATGTATTTAGGGAATCAGTGATGGATTACGCAAAAGATGCTTGTGGCATGAGAAGAGTGGGAGGTGGGTTGATTAGAAAGGGTAGTGAGTGGTGGGATGAAGAAGTAAGAGTATTAGTGAAAGAGAAGAGAGAGGCATTGGGACGATTTTTGCAGGGAAAAAATGAAATTGAGTGGGAGACGTATAAAAGAAAGAGACAGGGGGTCAAGAGAAAGGTGCAAGAGGTGAAAAAAAGGGCAAATGAGAGTTGGGGTGAGAGAGTATCATTAAATTTTAAGGAGAATAAAAAGATGTTCTGGAAGGAGGTAAATAAAGTGCGTAAGACAAGGGAGCAAATGGGAACTTCAGTGAAGGGCGCAAATGGGGAGGTGATAACAAGTAGTGGTGATGTGAGAAGGAGATGGAGTGAGTATTTTGAAGGTTTGTTGAATGTGTTTGATGATAGAGTGGCAGATATAGGGTGTTTTGGTCGAGGTGGTGTGCAAAGTGCGAGGGTTAGGGAAAATGATTTGGTAAACAGAGAAGAGGTAGTAAAAGCTTTGCGGAAGATGAAAGCTGGCAAGGCAGCAGGTTTGGATGGTATTGCAGTGGAATTTATTAAAAAAGGGGGTGACTGTATTGTTGACTGGTTGGTAAGGTTATTTAATGTATGTATGACTCATGGTGAGGTGCCTGAGGATTGGCGGAATGCGTGCATAGTGCCATTGTACAAAGGCAAAGGGGATAAGAGTGAGTGCTCAAATTACAGAGGTATAAGTTTGTTGAGTATTCCTGGCAAATTATATGGGAGGGTATTGATTGAGAGGGTGAAGGCATGTACAGAGCATCAGATTGGGGAAGAGCAGTGTGGTTTCAGAAGTGGTAGAGGATGTGTGGATCAGGTGTTTGCTTTGAAGAATGTTTGTGAGAAATACTTAGAAAAGCAAATGGATTTGTATGTAGCATTTATGGATCTGGAGAAGGCATATGATAGAGTTGATAGAGATGCTCTGTGGAAGGTATTAAGAATATATGGTGTGGGAGGCAAGTTGTTAGAAGCAGTGAAAAGTTTTTATCGAGGATGTAAGGCATGTGTACGTGTAGGAAGAGAGGAAAGTGATTGGTTCTCAGTGAATGTAGGTTTGCGGCAGGGGTGTGTGATGTCTCCATGGTTGTTTAATTTGTTTATGGATGGGGTTGTTAGGGAGGTGAATGCAAGAGTTTTGGAAAGAGGGGCAAGTATGAAGTCTGTTGTGGATGAGAGAGCTTGGGAAGTGAGTCAGTTGTTGTTCGCTGATGATACAGCGCTGGTGGCTGATTCATGTGAGAAACTGCAGAAGCTGGTGACTGAGTTTGGTAGTGTGTGAAAGAAGAAAGTTAAGAGTAAATGTGAATAAGAGCAAGGTTATTAGGTACAGTAGGGTTGAGGGTCAAGTCAATTGGGAGGTGAGTTTGAATGGAGAAAAACTGGAGGAAGTGAAGTCTTTTAGATATCTGGGAGTGGATCTGGCAGCGGATGGAAACATGGAAGCGGAAGTGGATCATAGGGTGGGGGAGGGGGCGAAAATTCTGGGAGCCTTGAAGAATGTGTGGAAGTCGAGAACATTATCTCGGAAAGCAAAAATGGGTATGTTTGAAGGAATAGTGGTTCCAACAATGTTGTATGGTTGTGAGGCGTGGACTATGGATAGAGTTGTGCGCAGGAGGATGGATGTGCTGGAAATGAGATGTTTGAGGACAATGTGTGGTGTGAGGTGGTTTGATCGAGTAAGTAACGTAAGGGTAAGAGAGATGTGTGGAAATAAAAAGAGCGTGGTTGAGAGAGCAGAAGAGGGTGTTTTGAAATGGTTTGGTCACATGGAGAGAATGAGTGAGGAAAGATTGACCAAGAGGATATATGTGTCGGAGGTGGAGGGAACGAGGAGAAGAGGGAGACCAAATTGGAGGTGGAAAGATGGAGTGAAAAAGATTTTGTGTGATCGGGGCCTGAACATGCAGGAGGGTGAAAGGAGGGCAAGGAATAGAGTGAATTGGAGCGATGTGGTATACCGGGGTTGACGTGCTGTCAGTGGATTGAATCAAGGCATGTGAAGCGTCTGGGGTAATCCGTGGAAAGCTGTGTAGGTATGTATATTGCGTGTGTGGACGTATGTATATACATGTGTATGGGGGTGGGTTGGGTCATTTCTTTCGTCTGTTTCCTTGCGCTACCTCGCAAACGCGGGAGACAGCGACAAAGAAAAAAAAAAAAAAAAAAAAAATATATATATATATATATATATATATATATATATATATATATATATATATATATATATATATATACGTTGAAATGTGTAGGTACGTATATGTGCGTGTGTGGACGTTTATGTATATACATGTGTAATTATGTGGGTGGGTTGGGCAATTCTTTCGTGTTTCCTTGCGCTACCTCGCTAACGCGGGAGACAGCGACAAAGTTTAACATATATGTTGCAAGAGGTCACAGTGGTGCGCGTGATCTAGTATATGCATATAGCCACTAGGAAAATGAAATACGATAAGTTCCCAAGTGCAGTTTCGAATAATGATCACATCGCCAGGGGAGATACAAAGATGGGATAGAAGACGTAGAACAGTCAGTTGATATACAAGGAAAAGACGTAGCTCAAACGCCATTCGTATGTGGACAGGAAAGAGAACTGTTTACAAATTTTGCCTGTGACGAAGCTAACCAGTTTGTATAGACATTCACTAATATTAATGTTACATTTCTTTGTGTATTCAATGAAAGAAGATTCAATTATATTTTTCGTGGTAAAGGAGTTACAATTGATAACAGAATTATCGTTACTCCGGTCAATACAGGGGTCATAATTTGTAACATGATGAAACAGGGCATTTGATTCTCGTCCTGTTCTTATGTTATATTTATGTTGCTTAACTCTAACATAAAGATCCTTACCAGTCTCCCCAACATTAAACATATTACGGTTTTTACAAGGGATTCTTTAAACACAGCCCTCAGAATTTTTTTTGTCGTGTTTATGATTGAGATAATCATCATCGTATCGTTATTACTGAAGGCTACATTTACATTAAATAATTTAAGCAACCCGAAAAATAAAGTAAATAGTATCACTAAAACGGCAACTTAGCAACGTCACTTCCATTTGTATCAACTGACTGTTCTACGCCTTCTGTATCATTCTTATATCTCCCCTGACGATGTGATTACACGAAAGTGCACATGGGAACTTACCGTGTTTCATTTTCCTCGTGGTTATATATATATATATATATATATATATATATATATATATATATATATATATATATATATATATATATATATATATATATTTTTTTTTTTTTTTTGCTTTTTTTTTTTTTTTTTTTTGCTTTGTCGCTGTCTCCCGCGTTTGCGAGGTAGCGCAAGGAAACAGACGAAAAAAATGGCCCAACCCACCCCCATACACATGTATATACATACGTCCACACACGCAAATATACATACCTACACAGCTTTCCATGGTTTACCCCAGACGCTTCACATGCCCTGACTTAATCCACTGACAGCACGTCAACCCCGGTATACCACATCGATCCAATTCACTCTATTCCTTGCCCGCCTTTCATCCTCCTGCATGTTCAGGCCCCGATCACACAAAATCTTTTTCACTCCATCTTTCTACCTCCTATTTGGTCTCCCACTTCTCCTCGTTCCCTCCACCTCCGACACATATATCCTCTTGGTCAATCTTTCCTCACTCATTCTCTCCATGTGCCCAAACCATTTCAAAACACCCTCTTCTGCTCTCTCAACCACGCTCTTTTTATTTCCACTCATCTCTCTTACCCTTACATTACTTACTCGATCAAACCACCTCACACCACACATTGTCCTCAAACATCTCATTTCCAGCACATCCACCCTCCTGCGCACAACTCTATCCATAGCCCACGCCTCGCAACCATACAACATTGTTGGAACCACTATTCCTTCAAACATACCCATTTTTGCTTACCAAGATAATGTTCTCGACTTCCACACATTCTTCAATGCTCCCAGGATTTTCGCCCACTCCCCACCCTATGATTCACTTCCGCTTCCATGGTTCCATCCGCTGCCAGATCCACTCCCAGATATCTAAAACACTTTACTTCCTCCAGTTTTTCTCCATTCAAACTTACCTCCCAATTGACTTGACCCTCAACCCTACTGTACCTAATAACCTTGCTCTTATTCACATTTACTCTTAACTTTCTTCTTTCACACACTTTACCAAACTCAGTCACCAGCTTCTGCAGTTTCTCACATGAATCAGCCACCAGCGCTGTATCATCAGCGAACAACAACTGACTCACTTCCCAAGCTCTCTCATCCACAACAGACTTCATACTTGCCCCTCTTTCCAAAACTCTTGCATTCATCTCCCCAACAACCCCATCCATAAACAAATTAAACAACCATGGAGACATCACACACCCCTGCCGCAAACCTACATTCACTGAGAACCAATCACTTTCCTCTCTTCCTACACGTACACATGCCTTACATCCTCGATAAAAACTTTTCACTGCTTCTAACAACTTGCCTCCCACACCATATATTCTTAATACCTTCCACAGAGCATCTCTATCAACTCTATCATATGCCTTCTCCAGATCCATAAATGCTACATACAAATCCATTTGCTTTTCTAAGTATTTCTCACATGCATTCTTCAAAGCAAACACCTGATCCACACATCCTCTACCACTTCTGAAACCACACTGCTCCTCCCCAATCTGATGCTCTGTACATGCCTTCACCCTCTCAATCAATACCCTCCCATATAATTTACCAGGAATACTCAACAAACTTATACCTCTGTAATTTGAGCACTCACTCTTATCCCCTTTGCCTTTGTACAATGGCACTATGCACGCATTCCGCCAATCCTCAGGCACCTCACCGTGAGTCATACATACATTAAATAACCTTACCAACCAGTCAACAATACAGTCACCCCCTTTTTTAATAAATTCCACTGCAATACCATCCAAACCTGCTGCCTTGCCGGCTTTCATCTTCCGCAAAGCTTTTACTACTTCTCTGTTTACCAAATCATTTTCCCTAACCCTCTCACTTTGCACACCACCTCGACCAAGACACCCTATATCTGCCACTCTGTCATCAAACACATTCAACAAACCTTCAAAATACTCACTCCATCTCACATCACCACTACTTGTTATCACCTCCCCATTAGCGCCCTTCACTGAAGTTCCCATTTGCTCCCTTGTCTTACGCACTTTATTTACCTCCTTCCAGAACATCTTTATATATATATATATATATATATATATATATATATATATATATATATATATATATATATATACGAATAAAGTGCACATGAACGCGCACCTTCATAGAACATACAAACCTCCAATAGCCAGGATCGAACCTGTGACCCCTGTGCAAGAGGCAGGCATGCTAACCGCTAGGCTATGGGACTGTATAATAGAAAATAACTATTCGAAATACTGAGTACTCGAATATAGTCCCATAGCCTAGCGATTACATGCCTGCCTCTTGCACAGGGGTCCCAGGTTCGATCCTGGCTGTTGGAGGTATGTATGTTCTATGAAGGTGCGCGTTCATATGCACTTTATTCGTATTCATATACCTCCGCGTTGTACAGTTAGGTTCGGTAAAACGCTATCAGCTGGCTATGTGCGTCTGTTCGGAAACAACCAAGTATAGACCCCGTTGCTCACCATTGTGAGACGAAGGGTATTCGAGTACTCAGTATTTCGAATAATTGTTCCCTATTATACAGTCCCATAGCCTAGCGGTTAGCATGCCTGCCTCTTGCACAGGGGTCCCAGGTTCGATCCTGGCTGTGGGAGGTTTGTATGATATATATATATATATATATATATATATATATATATATATATATATCACATAACGACCTCCACCAGCAGTGATTCGAAACCGGAACTTTTGTGTGGTAGTTGAGAACGCTAACCGCTCGGCTATGGTCACCCTAATGACTAATCGATTACAAGTAATCGAATAGCTTTCGTCTCACATCCATGAGCAACGGGGTCTAGACCAGTTAAATCTCATCAGGCTCACATTACAAATGTCCCGGGTTCGAATCCTTGCTGTTGGAGGGCATTATATGTGCTATGAAAGTACACTTTCTTATGTGCTATATTTGTGTTCATATGCCTCCTCGTTTGACGGTAAAGATCTGTAAAATGTGGTAGTGTGAGCCTGATGGGATTTGACCGGTGCAAACCCCGTTGTTCATGGATGTAAGACGAAGGGTATTCGGTTACTAGTAATCGAATAGTCATCCATTTATTAGGGTCGATCATAGTCGAGCGGTTAGCATTCCTAACTACCACGCAAAATATCCCGGGTTCAAATCTTTGCTGCTGGAAGGCATTGTGTTCCATGAAAGTGCGTGTTTATATGCACTATATATATATATATATATATATTTATATAATGCCCTTCATCTGGACTCCATCTGCATCTGTATCATCGTCGTTGGAAGGAAACAGTCTTTTTTGACGGCAAGTTTTTCATTCTCAAGGAGTCTATTATTTTCCCACTCCCGCCTGGCATGCAGCTTCAGAAATTAAGGAGCTAAGAGAGGTGATGTAGTTGTACCAATCATCTTATCATAATAGACGTAGTGTGTATTCATGTCATCATCTCTCGGTATACCATAGATCAATTCATCTGTGTTTATCTAGTTATCTGTCTAATCTGTAACACTGAAACTCTGTGGAAGTTGAAATCCAGATTTTGTAGATACTCTAAGGCTCTGGGCCACCAGCGTCTGCCTCATCCTTCCTTCCCTGACCACCAGTCTGCCTCACCCTACCTTCCCAGACCACCAGCGTCTGCCTCACCCTTCCTTCCCTGACCATCAGCGTCTGCCTAACCTTTCCACCCCTGACCGCCAGCGTCTGCCTCACCCTTCCTTCCCCGACCACCAGTCTGCCTCACCCTCCCTTCCCAGACCACCAGCGTCTGCCTCACCCTTCCTTCCCTGACCACCAGCGTCTACCTCACCCAGCTGGTAATGATATAATGCCCCAAAAATACCTAAAGATTTACATCAGATGACTCATAGGAGCCGTCCGCTATCATAAAAGTGGGTGGCGCATTGGAATATAAAGATTAATGGATTTTTGGTACACGTGTTTGAAATATTGTAACAAAAATGAAATTATATATCTGGATAACGTGACCAATACTAACTGAGAACAGTTGAGCATATTATCTAACCTGATGAAATAGCTGTGAATATGCAATCAGTTTTCTCACATTTCTTGCAAATAAGTGCCAGCTGGTTGGTGGTGCAAGTGTTTCGTTGTTCTAAGCCTTGAAAAGCAATTTCTTATCACCCAGTAATTTGTGCTCTTGTCTATTGTCAGGTTTTAAGACACCTTCCACCATCCTCACTTTCTACTGTTTAGAAGTTTATTATGCCATGTTCTTCTCTGGCCCAGGCTTTGTTATGTGTAGCCAAATATTTTCCAGATTATATTCAGTATTTCAAAATTAATTACTGAATGGTAAAGGCACTAATAATGGAGCAAAGATATGAGATCTGCTTATCTGTGCATCTGTTATTAGCTTCCTGGAATGATTGGATCGATGATTATGGTTGCGAAAGGTTATGCTGTTAATGAAACAATTTGATAGTGTTCTTTTCTAAAAGTACTTAAACTATCGACCAAGTTTTTTTTATCCGATACTTTGAATCCATTTTAATCCGGTAAACAATCATAATTTTTATGTGAACGTAAGCCAGGTTGTTGTAAACATGTGTGCTTTTAAGTAAAAGTTTTGTAATTTCATTGGTCGTAAATGCAGATCTTGGGATAAAGCTGTTATTATTTTATTTATTGAATAACTTCAGATTTAATTGAAAAATAACAAGTCAAAAGATAGGGAAATCTTAATGATATAATATCAATTATAATTTCCTAAAGCCTTTTGGAGCAGTAGTAATCCACGCCGTATGAACTTCAAAAACTCATTGGTTGCTTGTTTTGATTATTTGGGAGAAAAACTATTTTTCCTGAAACAACTGCTGCTGTGAAAGAAGTGCAGTGTCTTTGTATGTTACAGTGCAATTGATTAGCTTGATGTACATTGGTGAGTGATCAGCCCGTTCATGGATATTGTTGTGTTAAGGTTTAGATGTCTTGTGAAGTAGGATAAATGAATCTTTTTGTGTATGTTAAGCAGTATGTTAGGGATGGTACTTTTGACCGATATGGAATAGACAGGCTTTGTTGTATTTAACAAATGACATATCCCTTGTTACAGTTTCATCTCTTGTATATGGTTTTGATTAATATAGATTCTCAAAAGAAAATTAAGGCAGAACAAGTATGTCTCTAGTAACTACAAGATGGTTTGTAACTGCATGTAACCTATGAATATTCCTGTATATCGTGTATCCCTAATTATAAACTGCTTCCTCTGCCCTAGTCTTATCTTTGAGTGATTATAGTAGATGGATATCTAGCAAATTTTCACCTGTACTAGTTTACCAATTAGCAGGGATTCTTTTTGTATTTGTGACAAGGAAGATAAGTATTTATGATGAAAAGTGCTCATAAGCTTAAGAGAAAATCTTAGGTAAAAGTATAGAGTGATTCCACGTCATTATTAGCTTTAGATATTTAATGATTTTGTTTTGAAATGCTTGTGTGGGGTTTGCAGAATAAGATAGTTGCAGTGCATGTATTTAAGCATTGTATTTTATTGAATGACATGAAACATAGTAGTGAGGGAATTCATTCACATTTGTAAATAATCACCAGAACTTATAGAAATCTTACCTCATCTTGAATAGTACTGGTAGCTTAGATAATATAAATATAACAAAATTAGATTCATCTGCTGTTAGGAATTGAATAGCTGCTTCTGTTGTCATGTGTTTAATGACATCTAGATAGATGTCTGTCTATATCTCTGATGCTTGTTCCCCTCAGGAACTTCCTCAATAGGGCGACCATGACAATAGAGTCTATAACTAGTGAACTCAAGTGTTGCTTCTTAACCTTTAGTGCCTCGCCTTTAACAGTCCATTGGCAGAGGGCCAGTGTGGCGGATTGTTTACAGAGGCTCCTGCCAAATGTTCCTAATGACTCCTTCTTCCTAATGTTGCTAATGACTCCTTCCTCATGTTCCTACCTATTTCTTCTACATAATGTTTCTATCTAATGGTCCTACCTAAATATTCCTACATATTATTTCTATCTGTTGCTCCTACCATTTTTCCAGAAGGCAAGGCTAGTACATAGCACTCACCTCAGGAAATCTAGAGTTATGATGAATGAGCTGTGTGAGTTAAGTTTTGTTATGTGTTGTATGTAACAGGGAGAGATAATTTGTGTTTGTGGACAGAATGCCAGGAGTCCAAGTGTAGGTGAGGCAGAAAGAAAAGACATCTATCTGAGTTAGAGTGCATCTTGACAACCAATGAAGTGCTGGCTCAGTGTGCAAACTATCATTAATCCTCCTGGTTAGTTTATTGATGCCCAAACTCTTTGAGCTGAAAATGATATCTTTGAAACAAGTTCAGAAAATCTCATGGTCTTGTAATAGGATATTTTAAAGATGCAGATGTAGATTAGAACAGATACAGAGAGAATGACCTGAAGATGCCGAATGTGTGCTCAGAGAAATTGAGAGATGTTTTTGTGCTCCACCATATACAATACCTACTAGAGGCTGGGTGATCATTGATAAAGAGGGCATAGTCAGTGAAATTTTTCTTGTTACATCACTAAGTAAAAGTGACCAATCTGAGGTACACTTCCTCTTTCATGCTTATATAGACTTTGGCAGTGAAGAATCAAAATTTGATAATGAAAAGGTAAAATAGGGAAGATGAGGGGAAATACTAGATTTAGACTGGAGCAATCAAGTAATGTAATAAAAACCCAAGGGACAGTGAAAATACTTGTAAAATACTGGTATTTACTGTATGTGCCAGAGATAACCAAAAAAATAGCATAGCAAAAATCCTTACCAAAGGGACTAAGCTAAGGCTCATAAAGCAGTCAAGATAACCATAGAATATTCAGTGATTCTTGTCTGTGGATGTTAAGCTTTGATTTCAGTACATAAAACATGTTAGTTAAAGTTTAGATGTGTATGAATGATATTTATTTGTTCATAAATGTTTTTATTTCTCCTGTCAGCAGGCTGTCTTCCAAGCAGAGAGATATTCTGTGGGAAATATCAGGTCAGGATCATTCCTGCCCTTATAGCATTAGTGATGAAATCTCATTTGCCACTCTTTTCAATCAACCCTTGGATCACTGAAATCTTTTGCTCAACTAACGGGTTCACCCTCACCTAATCAGTGACTGCAACAAAATCAATGTCACCAACCCACCTACTCCCAGTCATTTAGAGTACACAATTCTCATACTATCTTTTGCTGCTGTCCACCTGCTTGTTATAAATCAGTACCCTAATCTTTTGTTTCTTAATTGCTCTGTTGTGTCGTTTATATAATTTCTTTTGAGATTTATTTATTTATACCCGATTGCCGTTTCCTGTGTCAGCGAGGTACGTTTAGGAAGAAGAGGAAGAACAGCCCATCCACTTATACACACACACACACACACACACACACATATATATATATATCCCTGGGGATAGGGGAGAAAGAATACTTCCCACGTATTCCCTGCGTGTCGTAGAAGGCGACTGAAATGGGAAGGAGCAGTTGGCTGGAAATCCTCCCCTCTCTTTTTTCTTTAATTTTCCATAAGAAGGAACAGAGAAGGGGGCCAGGTGAGGATATTCCCTCTAAGGCCCAGTCCTCTGTTCTTAACGCTACCTAGCTAATGCGGGAAATGGCGAATAGTATGAAAAGAAATTTTTTTTTTCTTTTTTCTTTTTTTGCTTTGTCGCTGTCTCCCGCATTTGCGAGGTACGCAAGGAAACAGACGAAAGAAATGGCCCAACCCACCCCCATACACATGTATATACATACGTCCACACACGCAAATATACATACCTACACAGCTTTCCATGGTTTACCCCAGACGCTTCACATGCCCTGATTCAATCCACTGACAGCACGTCAACCCCGGTATACCACATCGATCCAATTCACTCTATTCCTTGCCCTCCTTTCACCCTCCTGCATGTTCAGGCCCCGATCTCACAAAATCTTTTTCAATCCATCTTTCCACCTCCAATTTGGTCTCCCACTTCTCCTCGTTCCCTCCACTTCTGACACATATATCCTCTTTGTCAATCTTTCCTCACTCATTCTCTCCATGTGACCAAACCATTTCAAAACACCCTCTTCTGCTCTCTCAACCACACTCTTTATTACCACACATTTCTCTTACCCTATTATTACTTAGTCGATCAAACCACCTCACACCACATACTGTCCTCAAACATCTCATTTCCAGCACATCCACCCTCCTGCGCACAACTCTATCCATAGCCCAAGCCTCGCAACTATACAACATTGTTGGAACCACTGTTCCTTCAAACATACCCATTTTTGCTTTCCAAGATAATGTTCTCGACTTCCATACATTCTTCAAGGCTCCCAGAATTTTCGCCTCCTCCCCCGCCCTATGATTCACTTCAGCTTCCATGGTTCCATCCGCTGCCAAATCCACTCCCAGATATCTAAAACACTTCACTTCCTCCAGTTTTTCTCCATTCAAACTTACCTCCCAGTTGACTTGACCGTCAACCCTACTGTACCTAATAACCTTGCTCTTGTTCACATTTACTCTCAACTTTCTTCTTTCACACACTTTACCAAACTCAGTCACCAACTTCTGCCCCTCTTTTCAAAACTCTTGCATTCACCTCCCTAACAACCCCATCCATAAACAAATTAAACAAACATGGAGAATCACACACCACTGCCGCAAACCTACATTCACTGAGAACCAATCACTTTCCTCTCTTCCTACACGTATACATGCCTTACATCCTCGATAAAAACTTTTCACTGCTTCTAACAACTTGCCTCCCACACCATATATTCTTAATACCTTCCACAGAGCATCTCTATCAGCTCTGTCATATGCCTTCTCCAGATCCATAAATGCTACATACAAATCCATTTGCTTTTCTAAGTATTTCTCACACACTTTCTTCAATGCAAACACCTGATCCATACACCCTCTACCACTTCTAAAACCACACTGCTCTTCCCCAATCTGATGCTCTGTACATGCCTTCACCCTCTCAATCAATATATATATATTCATTTATTTATTTTGCTTTGTCACTGTCTTGCTGAGTTTTTTTTTCATACTAATAGTCATTTCCCACTTTAGCGAGGTAGCATTAAGAACAGAGGACTGAGCCCTTGAGGGAATATCTTCACTTGGCCCCTTCTCTGTTCCTTCTTTTGGAAAATTAAAAACGGAAGGGGAGGATTTCCAGCCACCCGCCCCTTCCTGTTTTAGTTGCCTTCTCTGACACTCAGGGAATGCATGGGAGGTATTTTTTCTCCCCTAACCCCAGGGATGATATATATATATATATATATATATATTTTTTTTTTTTTGCCGCTGTCTCCCGCGTTTGCGAGGTAGCGCAAGGAAACAGACGAAAGAAATGGCCCAACCCACCCCCATACACATGTATATACATACGTCCACACACGCAAATATACATACCTACACAGCTTTCCATGGTTTACCCCAGACACTTCACATGCCCTGATTCAATCCACTGACAGCACGTCAACCCCGGTATACCACATCGATCCAATTCACTCTATTCCTTGCCCTCCTTTCACCCTCCTGCATGTTCAGGCCCCGATCACACAAAATCTTTTTCACTCCATCTTTCCACCTCCAATTTGGTCTCCCACTTCTCGTTCCCTCCACCTCTGACACATATATCCTCTTGGTCAATCTTTCCTCACTCATTCTCTTCATGTGCCCAAACCATTTCAAGACACCCTCTTCTCATCTCTCAACCACGCTCTTTTTATTTCCACACATCTCTCTTACCCTTACGTTACTTACTCGATCAAACCACCTCACACCACACATTGTCCTCAAACATCTCATTACCAGCACATCCACCCTCCTGCGCACAACTCTATCCATAGCCCACGCCTCGCAACCATACAACATTGTTGGAACCACTATTCCTTCAAACATGCCCATTTTTGCTTTCCGAGATAATGTTCTCGACTTCCACACATTCTTCAAGGCTCCCAGGATTTTCGCCCCCTCCCCCACCCTATGATCCACTTCCGCTTCCATGGTTCCATCCGCTGCCAGATCCACTCCCAGATATCTAAAACACTTTACTTCCTCCAGTTTTTCTCCATTCAAACTTACCTCCCAATTGACTTGACCCTCAACCCTACTGTACCTAATAACCTTGCTCTTATTCACATTTACTCTTAACTTTCTTCTTTCACACACTTTACCAAACTCAGTCACCAGCTTCTGCTGTTTCTCACATGAATCAGCCACCAGCGCTGTATCATCAGCGAACAACAACTGACTCACTTCCCAAGCTCTCTCATCCACAACAGACTTCATACTTGCCCCTCTTTCCAAAACTCTTGCATTCACCTCCCTAACAACCCTATCCATAAACAAATTAAACAACCATGGAGACGTCACATATATATATATATATATATATATATATATATATATATATATATATATATATATATATATATATATATATATATATCATATTATCCCTGGGGATAGGGAATTAAGAATACTTCCCACGTATTCCCTGCGTGTCGTAGAAGGCGACTAAAAGGGGAGGGAGAGGGAGGGCTGGAAATCCACCCCTCTCGTTTTTTTGTTTTTTTTTTTTTCTTTTTTTTTTTTTTCCAAAAAGAAGGAACAGAGGGGGCCAGGTGAGGATATTCCAAAAAAGGCCCAGTCCTCTGGTCCTAACGCTACTTCGCTAATGCGGGAAATGGCAAATAGTTTAAAAGAAATATATGTATATATATAAGTTTGTTGAGTATTCCTGGTAAATTATATAGGAGGGTATTGATTGAGAGGGTGAAGGCATGTACAGAGCATCAGATTGGGGAAGAGCAGTGTGGTTTCAGAAGTGTTAGAGGATGTGTGGATCAGGTGTTTCCTTTGAAGAATGTATGTGAGAAATACTTAGAAAGGCAAATGGATTTGTGTGTAGCATTTATGGATCTGGAGAAGGCATATGATAGAGTTGATAGAGATGCTCTGTGGAAGGTACTAAGAATATATGGTGTGGGAGGCAAGTTGTTAGAAGCAATGAAAAGTTTTTCTCGAGGATGTAAGGCATGTGTACGTGTAGGAAGAGAAGAAAGTGATTGGTTCTCAGTGAATGTAGGTTTGTGGCAGGTTTGTGATGTCTCCATGGTTGTTTAATTTGTTTATGGATGAGGTTGTTAGGGAGGTGAATGCAAGAGTTTTGGAAAGAGGGGCAAGTATGAAGTCTGTTGTGGACAAGAGAGCTTGGGAAGTGAGTCAGTTGTTCGCTGATGATACAGCGCTGGTGGCTGATTCATGTGAGAAACTGCAGAAGCTGGTGACTGAGCTTGGTAAAGTATGTGAAAGAAGAAAGTTAAGAGTAAATGTGAATAAGAGCAAGGTTATTAGGTACAGTAGGGTTGAGGGTCAAGTCATTTGGGAGGTAAGTTTGAATGGAGAAAAACTGGAGGAAGTAAAGTGTGTTTTAGATATCTGGGAGTGGATCTGGCAGCGGATGGAACCATGGAAGTGGAAGTGAATCATAGGGTGGGGGAGGGGGCGAAAATCCTGGGAGCCTTGAAGAATGTGTGGAAGTCGAGAACATTATCTTCGAAAGCAAAAATGGGTATGTTTGAAGGAATAGTGGTTCCAACAATGTTATATGGGTGCGAGGCGTGGGCTATGGATAGAGTTGTGTGCAGAAGGGTGGATGTGCTGGTAATGAGATGTTTGAGGACAATGTGTGGTGTGAGGTGGTTTGATCGAGTGAGTAACGTAAGGGTAAGAGAGATGTGTGGAAATAAAAAGAGCGTGGTTGAGAGAGCAGAAGAGGGTGTTTTGAAGTGGTTTGGGCACATGGAGAGAATGAGTGAGGAAAGATTGACCAAGAGGATATATGTGTCGGAGGTGGAGGGAACGAGGAGAAGAGGGAGACCAAATTGGAGGTGGAAAGATGGAGTGAAAAAGATTTTGTGTGATCGGGGCCTGAACATGCAGGAGGGTGAAAGGAGGGCAAGGAATAGAGTGAATTGGATCGATGTGGTATACCGGGGTTGACGTGCTGTCAGTGGATTGAATCAGGGCATGTGAAGCGTCTGGGGTAAACCATGGAAAGCTGTGTAGGTATGTATATTTGCGTGTGTGGACGTATGTATATACATGTGTATGGGGGGGTTGGGCCATTTCTTTCGTCTGTTTCCTTGCGCTACCTCGCAAACGCGGGAGACAGCGACAAAGTATAATAAAAAAATATAAAATATTTATTTATATTTATTTATTTTGCTTTGTCGCTGTCTCCCGCATTTGCGAGGTAGCACAAGGAAACAGACGAAAGAAATGGCCCAACCCACCCCCATGCACATGTATATACATACACGTACACACACGCAAATATACATACCTATACATCTCAATGTACACATACATATATACCCATGCACACAATTCACACTGTCTGCCTTTATTTATTCCCATCGCCACCTTGCCACACATGGAATACCATTCCCCTCCCCCCTCATGTGTGCGAGGTAGCGCTAGGAAAAGACAACAAAGGCCTCATTCGTTCACACTCAGTCTCTAGCTGTCATGCAATAATGCCCGAAACCACAGCTCAGTTTCCACATCCAGGCCCCACACAACTTTCCATGGTTTACCCCAGACGCTTCACATGCCCTGATTCAATCCACTGACAGCACGTCAACCCCGCTATACCACATCGATCCAATTCACTCTATTCCTTGCCCGCCTTTCACCCTCCTGCATGTTCAGGCCCCGATCACTCAAAATCTTTTTCACTCCATCTTTCCACCTCCAATTGGTCTCCCACTTCTCCTCGTTCCCTCCACCTCCGACACATATATCCTCTTGGTCAATCTTTCCTCACTCATTCTCTCCATGTGCCCAAACCATTTCAAAACACCCTCTTCTGCTCTCTCAACCACGCTCTTTTTATTTCCACACATCTCTCTTACCCTTACATTACTTACTCGATCAAACCACCTCACACCACACATTGTCCTCAAACATCTCATTTCCAGCACATCCACCCTCCTGCGCACAACTCTATCCATAGCCCACGCCTCGAAACCATATAACATTGTTGAAACCACTATTCCTTCAAACATACCCATATTTGCTTTCCGAGATAATCTTCTCGACTTCCACACATTCTTCAAGGCTCCCAGGATTTTTGCCCCCTCCCCCACCCTATGATTCACTTCCACTTCCATGGTTCCATCCGCTGCCAGATCCACTCCCAGATATCTAAAACACTTTACTTCCTCCAGTTTTTCTCCATTCAAACTTACCTCCCAATTGACTTGACCCTCAACCCTACTGTACCTAATAACCTTGCTCTTATTCACATTTACTCTTAACTTTCTTCTTTCACACACTTTACCAAACTCAGTCACCAGCTTCTGCAGTTTCTCACATGAATCAGCCACCAGCGCTGTATCATCAGCGAACAACAACTGACTCACTTCCCAAGCTCTCTCATCCCCAACAGACTTCATACTTGCCCCTCTTTCCAAAACTCTTGCATTTACCTCCCTAACAACCCCATCCATAAACAAATTAAACAACCATGGAGACATCACACACCCCTGCCGCAAACCTACATTCACTGAGAACCAATCACTTTCCTCTCTTCCTACACGTACACATGCCTTACATCCTCGATAAAAACTTTTCACTGCTTCTAACAACTTGCCTCCCACACCATATATTCTTAATACCTTCCACAGAGCATCTCTATCAACTCTATCATATGCCTTCTCCAGATCCATAAATGCTACATACAAACCCTTTCCAAACCAATACATTCTTAAAAAGCAAACACCTGATCCACAATCCTCTACCATTTTCCGAAACCACATTGCTTTTCCCCCAATCTGATGCTCTTACTTTCCTTCCCCCCTCCCCAATCAATACCCCCTTTGAAAATTTACCGGGGAAAAAACTAAACCCAAAACTTAAACCTCTGAAATTTGAGCACTCCCCTTTTCCCCTTTTTTTAAAACCCTTTTCCCCCCCCCCCCCCCCCCCAAATTTTTAAAAAAAAAAAAACCCCCCCCCCCAAAAAAACACCCCCCTTTTTTTTTTTAAAAAACCCCAAAAAAACCCCCCCCCCCCCCCCCCTTTTTTTTTTCCCTTTTCCCTTTTTTAATTTTTCCCCCCCCCCTTTCCCCCCCCAAAAACCCCCCCCCCCAAAAAAAATTTAAAAAAAAAAAAAAACCCCCCCCCCACCCCTTTTCCCCCCCTTTTCCCCTTTAAAAATTTTAAATTTTATATATATATTTTTAAAAAAATATTTATATATTAAAAAAAAAAATTTTATTTTTTTTTTCCCATTAATTTTCCCCGGGAAAAAAGGGGGGGGTTTTAAAAAACCCCCCTTTTGGGGGGGCCCCGGGGCCCCCCGGGGGGGCCCCCTTTTTTTAAAAAAAAAAAAAATTTAAACAAAAACCCCCCCCCGGGGGTTTTTGGGGGGGGGGGGGGTTTTTTTAACCGGGGGGGGGGAAAAAAAAGGGGGGGGGGGAAAAGGGGGGGGGAAAAAAATTTTTTTTTTAAAAAAAAAATTTTGGGGAAAAAGGGGGGGGGGGTTTTTTTTTTTTGGGGGGGGGGTTTTTGGGGGGGGGGGGAAAAAAATGGAAAAAATTTTTGGGTTTTTTGGGGAAGGGGGTTTAAAAAAAAAATTTGGGAAAAAAGGGGGAAAAAAAAGGGGGGAGGAAAAAAAGGGGGTTTTTTTGGGGCCCAAAAAAAGGGGGAAAAAGGGGGGGGAATTTTTGGGAGGGAAAGGGGGGGAAAGGGGGGGGGGGGATTAAAAAAAATTTTTGGGGGGGGGGAAAAAAGGGGGGGGGGGGGAAAATTTTTAAGGGAAAAAAGGGCCGGGGGTTTTTTTTAAAAAAGGGGGGAAAATTTTAAAAAAAAAAAAATTTTTTTTTTTTGGGGAATTTTTTTTTTTGGGGGGGGGGGGGGGGGTTTTTTTTTTTCCAAATCCCCGGGGGGGGAAAAAAAATTTAAAAAAAAAAAAAAATAAAATTTTTTTTAAAAAAATATTAAAATTTTTTTTTCCCTTTTTTTAAAAAAAGGGGAAAAAGGGGGGAAGGGAAAAAAAGGGGTTTTTGGGGGGGGGGGGGGTTTTTTGGGGGGGGGGAAAAAAAAAAAAAAAAGGGGAAATTTGGGCCCCCCCCCCCCCGGGGGGGGGGAAAAGGGGGGAAAATTTTTTTTAAAAAAAAGGGGAAAAAAAAAGGGGCCGGGGGGGGGTTTTAAAAAATTTAAAAAAAGGGGGGGGGTTTTAAAAAAAAAAAACAAGGGGGGGAGGCCGGGGGGGGAAATGAGATGTTTGAGGACAATGTGTGGTGTGAGGTGGTTTGATCGAGTAAGTAACGTAAGGGTAAGAGAGATGTGTGGAAATAAAAAGAGCGTGGTTGAGAGAGCAGAAGAGGGTGTTTTGAAATGGTTTGGGCACATGGAGAGAATGAGTGAGGAGAGATTGACCAAGAGGATATATGTGTCGGAGGTGGAGGGAACGAGGAGAAGAGGGAGACCAAATTGGAGGTGGAAAGATGGAGTGAAAAAGATTTTGTGTGATCGGGGCCTGAACATGCAGGAGGGTGAAAGGAGGGCAAGAAATAGAGTGAATTGGAGTCATGTGGTATACAGGGGGTGACGTGCTGTCAGTGGATTGAAGCAAGGCATGTGAAGCGTCTGGGGTAAACCATGGAAAGCTGTGTAGGTATGTATATTTGCGTGTGTGGACGTGTGTATGTACATGTGTATGGGGGGCGGGTTGGGCCATTTCTTTCGTCTGTTTCCTTGCGCTACCTCGCAAACGCGGGAGACAGCGACAAAGTATAAAAAAAAAAAAAAAAAAAAAAAAAATATATATATATATATATATATATATATATATATATATTTATATCTTTCTTCTTTCATACTATTCACCATTTCCCGCATTAGCAAGGTAGCGTTAGGAACAGAGGACTGCGCCTTTGAGGGAGTATCCTCACCTGGCCCCCTTCTCTGTTCCTTCTTTTGGAAATTAAAAAAAAAAAAAACGAGAGGGGAGGATTTCCAGGCACCCACTCCCTCCCCTTTTATTCGCCTTCTACGACATGCAGGGAATACATGGGAAGTATTCTTCCTTCCCTATCCCCAGGGGAGGGGGCAAAAATCCTGGGAGCCTTGAAGAATGTGTGGAAATCGAGAACATTATCTTCAAAAGCAAAAATGGGTATGTTTGAACGAATAGTGGTTCCAACAATGTTGTATGGTTGCGAGGCGTGGGCTATGGATAGAGTTGTGCGCAGGAGGATGGATGTGCTGGAAATGAGATGTTTGAGGACAATGTGTGGTGTGAGGTGGTTTGATCGAGTAAGTAACGTAAGGGTAAGAGAGATGTGTGGAAATAAAAAGAGCGTGGTTGAGAGAGCAGAAGAGGGTGTTTTGAAATGGTTTGGGCACATGGAGAGAATGAGTGAGGAAAGATTGACCAAGAGGATATATGTGTCGGAGGTGGAGGGAACGAGAAGAGGGAGACCAAATTGGAGGTAGAAAGATGCGAGTGAAAAAGATTTTGTGTGATCGGGGCCTGAACATGCAGGAGGGTGAAAGGAGGGCAAGGAATAGAGTGAATTGGAGCGATGTGGTATACTGGGGTTGACGTGCTGTCAGTAGATTGAATCGGGGCATGTGAAGCGTCTGGGGTAAACCATGGAAAGCTGTGTAGGTATGTATATTTGCGTGTGTGGACGTATGTATATACATGTGTATGGGGGTGGGTTGGGCCATTTCTTTCGTCTGTTTCCTTGCGCTACCTCGCAAACGCGGGAGACAGCGACAAAGTATAAAAAAAAAAAAAAATATTATATATATACATACATATAATGCCCATACATGCACATATACATACATATACATATTGACATATCCACATATACATGCACATATTCATACTTGCTTGCCTTCATCCATTCCTGGTGCTACCCTTCCTCACAGGAAACAGCATCGGCACCCCCTGCCTCAGCGAGGTAGCTCCAGGAAAACAGACAAAAAAGGTGACATTCCTTCACAAACAGTCTTTAGCTGTCATGTGTAATGCACTGAAACCACAGCTCCTCATCCACATCCAGGCCCCACAGATCTTTGCATGTTTTACCTCCATATGTATCACATGCCCTGGTTCAGTCCATTGACATAGTCATTTATGTACACTTTAGATTAATGTGTTCTGTTTTTGCCTTCTTAGTTCCATCTGCTGTTTATTAGCTATTACTGGTGTAGATTTGATAATACTATTAGAAATTGTGTTGTGTTGTTATTTCATATCTCATGAGGCTCAGGTTTGCTATTTCACTTTTATGAACTATACCATGATTGTCCAATGTCTGAAGAACAAGGCTCTTCACATCCCTGCCTCTTGATTTAGCAAAAACAATGTATACTCAAAGGAGAATGCAGTGTCTGGGCAGATGCCCTCTTTAGATCAAGTTCATTGGTAACAGAGATGTCAGAAGGGAAGGAGGCTTTCATTTGGATCCTCTCCTTAGGAGTGGAGCCTGAGATGGATTTCCTTGCCACTGAAGTTGGTGCATTATTCTTGACTTATATATCTCTGGTTTTAGGTGGATGGAAAGTTTCATCAGATGCTCTTCCCTTGGATAGGAATCATTGGAAACAAATTAATCTCTTTCTCTACTTCATCTTGCGGATCTAATTCTGCATAACTCATATTCAAAGATAGTACCAGTTGGTATGGAAATCTTTTCAGGCCTTCCTTGAAAATTTTAATGCCTCAGAAATTATGGGAGTCTTTGTTGACAATTTTTCTCTTGCTTGTTTCATGAAAAATGCATTGATGGTAACAATGTTGCCTCTTAAAGGGGTAACCTTCAAGAACCCCTTTCATCAGGATTTGCTATTAATTTGACAGGTCCTATCTTGGTTAAACTTCTCTGGTCTTACTCTTGAAGAAACTGTTTGCTTCTACCCTTCAACTTAAGTAGGTGCTTTTACAGTCTAAAGTATTTTGTGGCAGTGTAGCTCCTTAACATCTTTTTAAGAAAATGTTTTTCCTTATAGCCTTGGGCTCTGGAAGGAAAATTTGTGAATTACACGCTATATCAAGACACAATCTCCTAGTTTTTATGATGAGCTCTAATGGATCAATGTGGAGCCAATCCCTATTTTTTGGGTAAAGATAAACCACTTAATTTTGAAATGAACTGTAGTCCCATTGTTGTCCCCATGGAAGTTTAACTAATCAAGAGAGCATCATGCCTTATGCCCAATTAAATCCCTTAGAGATCTTTTTAGATTTCATCTAGAGATTACTAAGGGAGTCATTTATTTTTAAACTCCTTTGGGTGAGAAATATCTGTATTTAGCTCACCCTCAACTATACACAAGAGTAGATTTATGATGTATGGAAGGTGTACTCTACTTCATTCAGCCTTAGAAATCTTTGTTGGAGGAAATCAAGAAAAGGGGCCTTTGGCACTCTTCTTCCACTTATTCAAAACAGTATGGCAATTAAGACATGGTGTATCTAACCTGTGTGACCCTGGAGGTTCCTTCTTTCAGAGAGTCATATTTCAATATTCCCCTGATTCACTAGTGAAGGGGACAGGGTTCAGAAGAGAGAAATGTAGGTTTTGGAGGTTGGAAAACCTTTTCTCACCAAGGCTGTGTGCTGCAAAAAAAATTTCTTATTTTTCTCGCCTTGCTAGACTTAACTTTCATTTTTTTTTTCAAAAACATCTCTGTACCTTTTATGACTACCTTTGGTTGGTGTCATGATCTATAAATTATGAGCTTTGATTGGTTGGTAGTAAGTGGGTCTTTGACATTGACTTAGTTGTGACTTCTAATTGCTAAGAGTGAAGCCTTTAGTTGAACAAAAAGCTTCACTTATCCAAGGATCGACCAAGAGAAGGGTGAGTAAATGAGAACTTCCTCCCCAGTATTTTGAGGTTAGGAATGATACTGACCTTATATTTCCCAAGGAATCACTGCTTTTGGGACATAACCTTGAAGAAAAAAAAGGTTCAAAGCCTACATTTTTTATTTTTTAACTCAAGTATTGTAGATATCCTCATGAGAATTCTGTTTCAGGCAGCAGAAGTGGAAGCTTATGATGGCTTGTTTACCTTGATAAAGGTGTGACATGCAGCCAAGGTTATCTGGTGGTGGTGATGATAGAAGAAACAACAGTAGCTGCTGTAGGATGGAGGAGGAGGGCAGTGTGCAATTTATACAACAGGAAAGCAATATTCCCACATGCTGCACATTTCATCCAAAGGTGAGAAGGTTATACATATATTAGGAGTCATATCTTAGGTGAGCAATTAAGGCAGCCAACTGCCTCCTCACATGTATCAGAATTTCGTTCATCTTCATGGATGAGAAATTACTTCATAACCTGTTCACATCTTATGTTAGGCCAAAACTAGAAATTGCTTCTCAAGTTTATCATCACTCCTAGAGAAGGACTAAGAGCTAATAGAGAAAGTACAGAGGAAAGCAACAGATATGGTACCAGAATTAAGAGAGGTAAGTTCCAAGGAAATTTGAGGCCTTACATATGCCCATCCAGGTTCCTTTCCTCAAACATACTACCTATCTCTCCTTTTTTCACATCTTGGTTACATCCACACACATTTAGGCACCCCACTCTGAGCCTTCGAGGAGGATGAGCACTCCCCGCGTGACTCCTTCTTCTGTTTCCCATTTTAGAAAGTTAATACAAGGAGGGGAGGATTTCTGGCCCCCCGCTCCCGTCCCCTCTAGTCGCTTTCTACGACACGCGAGGAATACGTGGGAAGTATTCTTTCACCCCTATCCCCAGGGATAATATACATATATATATACATATGTATGTGAGAAATACTTAGAAAAGCAAATGGATTTGTATGTAGCATTTATGGATCTGGAGAAGGCATATGATAGAGTTGATAGAGATGCTCTGTGGAAGGTATTAAGAATATATGGTGTGGGAGGCAAGTTGTTAGAAGCAGTGAAAAGTTTATATCGAGGATGTAAGGCATGTGTACGTGTAGGAAGAGAGGAAAGTGATTGGTTCTCAGTGAATGTAGGTTTGCGGCAGGGGTGTGTGATGTCTCCATGGTTGTTTAATTTGTTTATGGATGGGGTTGTTAGGGAGGTAAATGCAAGAGTCTTGGAAAGAGGGGCAAGTATGAAGTCTGTTGGGGATGAGAGAGCTTGGGAAGTGAGTCAGTTGTTGTTCGCTGATGATACAGCGCTGGTGGCGGATTCATGTGAGAAACTGCAGAAGCTGGTGACGGAGTTTGGTAAAGTGTGTGGAAGAAGAAAGTTAAGAGTAAATGTGAATAAGAGCAAGGTTATTAGGTACAGTAGGGTTGAGGGTCAAGTCAATTGGGAGGTGAGTTTGAATGGAGAAAAACTGGAGGAAGTGAAGTGTTTTAGATATCTGGGAGTGGATCTGTCAGCGGATGGAACCATGGAAGCGGAAGTGGATCATAGGGTGGGGGAGGGGGCGAAAATTTTGGGAGCCTTGAAAAATGTGTGGAAGTCGAGAACATTATCCCGGAAAGCAAAAATGGGTATGTTTGAAGGAATAGTGGTTCCAACAATGTTGTATGGTTGCGAGGCGTGGGCTATGGATAGAGTTGTGCGCAGGAGGATGGATGTGCTGGAAATGAGATGTTTGAGGACAATGTGTGGTGTGAGGTGGTTTGATCGAGTAAGTAACGTAAGGGTAAGAGAGATGTGTGGAAATAAAGAGAGCGTGGTTGAGAGAGCAGAAGAGGGTGTTTTGAAATGGTTTGGGCACATGGAGAGAATGAGTGAGGAAAGATTGACCAAGAGGATATATGTGTCGGAGGTGGAGGGAACGAGGAGAAGAGGGAGACCAAATTGGAGGTGGAAAGATGGAGTGAAAAGGATTTTGTGTGATCGGGGCCTGAACATGCAGGAGGGTGAAAGGAGGGCAAGGAATAGAGTGAATTGGAGCGATGTGGTATACAGGGGTTGACGTGCTGTCAGTGGATTGAATCAAGGCATGTGAAGCGTCCGGGGTAAACCATGGAAAGCTGTGTAGGTATGTATATTTGCGTGTGTGGACGTGTGTATGTACATGTGTATGGGGAGGGTTGGGCCATTTCTTTCGTCTGTTTCCTTGCGCTACCTCGCAAACGCGGGAGACAGCGACAAAGTATAAAAAAAAAAAAAAAAAAAAAAAATATATACATATACACATACACACACATACACATACATACGCACATATACACACACACACACATACATATATATACATATGAGAAATGTAAGACACACACACATACATATATATACATATGAGAAATGTAAGAAACAATTTAGAAAACTGAAACTTCTAGCTTGAAATGACTGAAAAAAAAGAATGTCACATAATGGTTCAACCTCTGGCTATGGAAAAAAGGAAATGTATAATTTATTTACACAAACGTCATTAGCAGTTCTCATCAATTTAACCACTGTATCAATAAGCTTCAATGTCTAAGCTACATTTTCCTCCAGTTTCACTATTTTCCTTCACATTTTCAATTGTGTCTGAAGGTTCTACTTCAAGAGTGATTGTTTTTCCAGTAAGGGTCTTCACATCTTGGTTACATCCACACACATTTAGGCACCCCACTCTGAGCCTTCGAGGAGGATGCTTTACTTGTGGTGCTGACTTCCCTCTTTAAATTTGATCGCCGTTTCCCGCGTAGTTCACTTTCTGTAGATGATGTGTATGAGGAAAGGAACCTGGATGTTTTGGCTCTGAGTAAAACGAAGCTCAAGGGTAAAGGGGAAGAGTGGTTTGGGAATGTCTGGGGAGTAAAGTCAGGGGTTAGTGAGAGGACAAGAGCAAGGGAAGGAGTAGCAATACTCCTGAAACAGGAGTTGTGGGAGTATGTGATAGAGTGTAAGAAAGTAAATTCTCGATTAATATGGGTAAAACTGAAAGTTGATGGAGAGAGGTGGGTGATTATTGGTGCATATGCACCTGGGCATGAGAAGAAAGATCAAGAGAGGCAAGTGTTTTGGGAGCAGCTGAATGAGTGTGTTAGTGGTTTTGATGCACGAGACCGGGTCATAGTGATGGGTGATTTGAATGCAAAGGTGAGTAATGTGGCAGTTGAGGGAATAATTGGTATACATGGGGTGTTCAGTGTTGTAAATGGAAATGGTGAAGAGCTTGTAGATTTATGTGCTGAAAAAGGACTGATGATTGGGAATACCTGGTTTAAAAAGCGAGATATACATAAGTATACCTATGTAAGTAGGAGAGATGGCCAGAGAGCGTTATTGGATTACGTGTTAATTGACAGGCGTGCGAAAGAGAGACTTTTGGATGTTAATGTGCTGAGAGGTGCAACTGGAGGGATGTCTGATCATTATCTTGTGGAGGCTAAGGTGAAGATTTGTATGGGTTTTCAGAAAAGAAGAATGAATGTTGGGGTGAAGAGGGTGGTGAGAGTAAGTGAGCTTGAGAAGGAGACCTGTGTGAGGAAGTACCAGGAGAGACTGAGTACAGAATGGAAAAAGGTGAGAACAATGGAAGTAAGGGGAGTGGGGGAGGAATGGGATGTATTTAGGGAATCAGTGATGGATTGCACAAAAGATGCTTGTGGCATGAGAAGAGTGGGAGGTGGGTTGATTAGAAAGGGTAGTGAGTGGTGGGATGAAGAAGTAAGAGTATTAGTGAAAGAGAAGAGAGAGGCATTTGGACAATTCTTAGGGAAAAAATGCAATTGAGTGGGAGATGTATAAAAGAAAGAGACAGGAGGTCAAGAGAAAGGTGCAAGAGGTGAAAAAAAGGGCAAATGAGAATTGGGGTGAGAGAGTATCATTAAATTTTAGGGAGAATAAAAAGATGTTCTGGAAGGAGGTAAATAAAGTGCGTAAGACAAGGGAGCAAATGGGAACTTCAGTGAAGGGCGCAAATGGGGAGGTGATAACAAGTAGTGGTGATGTGAGAAGGAGATGGAGTGAGTATTTTGAAGGTTTGTTGAATGTGTTTGATGATAGAGTGGCAGATATAGGGTGTTTTGGTCGAGGTGGTGTGCAAAGGGGGAGGGTTAGGGAAAATGATTTGGTAAACAGAGAAGAGGTAGTGAAAGCTTTGCGGAAGATGAAAGCCGGCAAGGCAGCAGGTTTGGATGGTATTGCAGTGGAATTTATTAAAAAAGGGGGTGACTGTATTGTTGACTGGTTGGTAAGGTTATTTAATGTATGTATGACTCATGGTGAGGTGCCTGAGGATTGGCGGAATGCGTGCATAGTGCCATTGTACAAAGGCAAAGGGGATAAGAGTGAGTGCTCAAATTACAGAGGTATAAGTTTGTTGAGTATTCCTGGCAAATTATATGGGAGGGTATTGATTGAGAGGGTGAAGGCATGTACAGAGCATCAGATTGGGGAAGAGCAGTGTGGTTTCAGAAGTGGTAGAGGATGTGTGGATCAGGTGTTTGCTTTGAAGAATGTATGTGAGAAATACTTAGAAAAGCAAATGGATTTGTATGTAGCATTTATGGATCTGGAGAAGGCATATGATAGAGTTGATAGAGATGCTCTGTGGAAGGTATTAAGAATATATGGTGTGGGAGGCAAGTTGTTAGAAGCAGTGAAAAGTTTTTATCGAGGATGTAAGGCATGTGTACGTGTAGGAAGAGAGGAAAGTGATTGGTTCTCAGTGAATGTAGGTTTGCGGCAGGGGTGTGTGATGTCTCCATGGTTGTTTAATTTGTTTATGGATGGGGTTGTTAGGGAGGTAAATGCAAGAGTTTTGGAAAGAGGGGCAAGTATGAAGTCTGTTGGGGATGAGAGAGCTTGGGAAGTGAGTCAGTTGTTGTTCGCTGATGATACAGCGCTGGTGGCTGATTCATGTGTGAAACTGCAGAAGCTGGTGACTGAGTTTGGAAAAGTGTGTGGAAGAAGAAAGTTAAGAGTAAATGTGAATAAGAGCAAGGTTATTAGGTACAGTAGGGTTGAGGGTCAAGTCAATTGGGAGGTGAGTTTGAATGGAGAAAAACTGGAGGAAGTGAAGTGTTTTAGATATCTGGGAGTGGATCTGGCAGCGGATGGAACCATGGAAGCGGAAGTGGATCATAGGGTGGGGGAGGGGGGGAAAATCCTGGGGGCCTTGAAGAATGTGTGGAAGTCGAGAACATTATCTCGGAAAGCAAAAATGGGTATGTTTGAAGGAATAGTGGTTCCAACAATGTTGTATGGTTGCGAGGCGTGGGCTATGGATAGAGTTGTGCGCAGGAGGATGGATGTGCTGGAAATGAGATGTTTGAGGACAATGTGTGGTGTGAGGTGGTTTGATCGAGTGAGTAACGTAAGGGTAAGAGAGATGTGTGGAAATGAAAAGAGCGTGGTTGAGAGAGCAGAAGAGGGTGTTTTGAAGTGGTTTGGGCACATGGAGAGGATGAGTGAGGAAAGATTGACCAAGAGGATATATGTGTCGGAGGTGGAGGGAACAAGGAGAAGAGGGAGACCAAATTGGAGGTGGAAAGATGGAGTGAAAAAGATTTTGTGTGATCGGGGCCTGAACATGCAGGAGGGTGAAAGGAGGGCAAGGAATAGAGTGAATTGGAGCGATGTGGTATACCGGGGTTGACGTGCTGTCAGTGGATTGAAGCAAGGCATGTGAAGCGTCTGGGGTAAACCATGGAAAGCTGTGTAGGTATGTATATTTGCGTGTGTGGACGTATGTATATACATGTGTATGGGGGGGGGCATTTCTTTCGTCTGTTTCCTTGCGCTACCTCGCAAACACGGGAGACAGCGACAAAGTATAATAAAAAAATAAAAATAATAACATATGCCCATCTTGGAAGAGAAGATTGAGGGGTGACCTAATCACAACCTATAAAGTTTTAGAACAGTTTGATAACCTAGACTGTGAACAGTTCTTTGAGAGATGTTGGGATAGAACAGTAAGAGGACATCGCATGAAATTAAATAAGAAACTTGTTAAGAGAGGATAGAAGGAATTACTTTACACAGAATATGAATGGTGATGAATGGAATAGAATTAATGAAGACATAATTGATACAGACATCACACATTAATTTATGAAGTTGTATGACAGTTGAGAATATCCAAGAGGTGGGGCCTCACAAATGTGAAACCCATTTCTTGTGCAGTGCATATAGGTAATTACAGATTACACTCACATATACATGGAAGTCCATACTACACCATAGGCTTCCATGATGTGGTAAGGCTTCTGTGGTGTATTGGTTAGTATTGCTGACCATGATTCAGACATAGGCCCACCTGGGTTTGAATTTTGGGCATGGCACTTGGCCATATCCTACTCAGCAGTTCATCCTCCCCATTGGTACCTGGCTTATGCTGGGGATATACGCATATACAAGAGAGTAGAAACATGGTACAGAGATTGGGAAAAGAGGCAGAGCACGATGAGTGTAAAACTATTAACCCATAACATACAAAACTGGGAAAAGAGACAGAGCAGTATGAGTGTAAAAGTCTTAACCCATGACATACAAATAGTAATCACACAAACACACACACACACACATTAATTCAGCTCTTTTTCTGCAGGATCGATATGCATTTGCATTTGGTGGTAGTGAGGGAGAGATAACATTAGTCAACGCTCTGCGAGGGGAGATAGTGCGTTCAGTTCCCCTTGGTTCACTTAGTCTTGCACGGGCAATCAATGCTCTCAATTTCTCTCCGGATGGCTCAAAGGTAAGATACAATTCAGTAATGAGTTCTTACAGTAAGACTTCATACTGTTAGAATCGATAGATATAGTCTTGGAATGTTACTGTAGTAATTATAAGCAATGTAAATAAATTTGATGCCTGTATTTTTATAGAAATTATATTATTCTGAGACCCAGACACAAATTTGATAAACCTTCAGATGTGTGTTATTTATTATTTCAGAAGTGCAGTTGCTCGTGGTACTTAATTGCATTATTTTTTGATAAGCTTGAATTTATTAGGAGGTAATTCTCATATAAGAAATTGGTCATATGAAGCAATCATAATCCATGTTGAAGATTTTGCATATGTCATATGCATGATGATATACCAAATATTGATGCAGTAATAGATCTGAATGGCCAAATGGTAGTAAGGCTGGGAAATTCAGTCAAAAAGTTCTTGTGTTGCAGGCGTAGGTGGATCAATCTCCCTTTCTAGTTATACAGTTAAGTGTACCATTTACTTTTTTGTCTGGTTTACTGATTTTTTGTGCCAACACTGAGAGTTTAGGAGGGTGATACAGAGCTTAGATGGAATGGGTGAAGAATAGTTTAGGTGAAAGAATATATTGGAATTGTGAAGTATGCAGGGGTATTTGTATATGCATCTGTGAATATCAAGACTGTACAAGTTAAGGATGAAGCATTTCCGGAGAAATTTGAATGTATAAATGGGATTGAGGAGAGGAAAGTAGTTGTAATAGGTGATATAAATGCAAAGGTGGGATGTGATAAAATTAGCAAGATAGTTGTTAAATGGGGACTACCTGGAGTGAATGAGAATGGAAGTTACTCTAAAGATGCTTGTGCAGAGAGGGGTTTATTCCTTGCAAACACCTTTTTTCAGCACAAGATGATCCATGGATATATGTGAATGAGAAATAATGGAAGAGAACAAAATAGGGATTGATTGACTGTGGCTGTGTAAGAAAGGTTGAGAAAGGGTGTGCTGGATACTAGAGTTCTGAGAGGATTCTTTGGAGATATGACCATTTTGCAGTTTTTGTGAAGGTGAGGATCCATAGAAGTGAATATATGGTGGAAGGAAGAATGGAGAGGTTAAAGTGTTGGCAAGTGAGAAGATGAATCAGAAGGAATGTAAGGGAGTATGAAAGAAGGGTGACAGAAAGTTTAGATGAAAGTCTAGTAAATGTACGGGTGCAGTAATGTATGAAGTCTTTGAAATGTTTAAAGAAAGACTGTGAAAAATTGTAGAATTAGTAGTTGTATTCATTGGAGAGAAATTGGGGAAGAATACATGAAATGCCGTATGTGAAGGAGGCATGTAATGATGGGGATAAGTGGAGACTCTTTTGCTGTGGCCACAGCCTTGATGGGAGTTCCTTAAGGGAATGGGCACCAGAAATATAGACGGATAGTTAGACAGATGTAATGTTGTGAAATTTAAGAAGAAAAGAGGGAGTGCATGGTTAATGGATGAGATTAGAAATGCTGTGGTAGAGAAAAATAGGCATGTGGTAGATTGCTTGAAAGGAATAAACTAGTAAAAGTTCAGCAAAGGAGGAGGGAAGAATATGTGTAAACAGAATATCATTAAGCTGACAGAAGAAGACAGAGTAGATGAAGATTTTGGAAAAAAGTTGAGTGAAAAGTTTAGGGAAAATAAGATATTGTACTGAAAGGAGGTGAAAAAGGAAAGAGGTGGTTGTAAGAATGGAAATGTCAGTGTGAGAAGTAAGGAAAGGGAGCTGCTGAATCAAAATGAGGAAGTGAAAGGAAGATGGAAGGAGTATTTTGAAGAACTGATGAATATGCGAGAAGGTGAGGCAGCATTTGTTACAAGCATGGGTATAGAGGATGGAAGGATAAGGATACAAGTGCAGGAGCCTATAGCAAGAGGGG
Organism: Panulirus ornatus; assembly: GCF_036320965.1. Classification (NCBI taxonomy): domain Eukaryota; kingdom Metazoa; phylum Arthropoda; class Malacostraca; order Decapoda; family Palinuridae; genus Panulirus; species Panulirus ornatus. The sequence goes on along the minus strand of NC_092225.1, from coordinate 87,577,761 downwards.
AGATAAAAAGGGAATAATGAGGTTGAAGTTAGGAAAGGCACCTGGTGTGGATGGGATACAGCTGGAATGTTGGAGTATGGAGGAGAAAGTGTGATTAAGTGGATGCATTTGATATGTATACCACAATGTTGGTTCACTTTCCCTCTTCTATAGGTATTACTTTGGTTTTTGCTCCCGAGAGCTGGCTGCTTGTGTGCCCCCGCCACTAGCTAGACCACACAATACTCGGCAAGCTGCTGCATCACATGATTACTGTGTGGCCATTGGCAACTCAAGGGTGGGTTGTTTTGATGACTGTTTCTTTCCCTACAACTTGAAGCTTTGGAACTTTCCCCTCTCATGTCTTTCCCAATAATTGTGACCTGATACATTTTAAAAGACTGATTTTTTCACTTCCTACAAAATAATTTGTCCTTTTTCAGCACATAAATCTACAAGCTCTTCACCATTTCCATTTACAACACTGAACACCCCATGTATACCAATTATTCCCTCAACTGCCACATTACTCACCTTTGCATTCAAATCACCCATCACTATAACCCGGTCTCGTGCATCAAAACCACTAACACACTCATTCAGCTGCTCCCAAAACACTTGCCTCTCATGATCTTTCTTCTCATGCCCAGGTGCATATGCACCAATAATCACCCATCTCTCTCCATCAACTTTCAGTTTTACCCATATTAATCGAGAATTTACTTTCTTACATTCTATCACATACTCCCACAACTCCTGTTTCAGGAGTACTGCTACTCCTTCCCTTGCTCTTGTCCTCTCACTAACCCCTGATTTTACTCCCCAGACATTCCCAAACCACTCTTCCCCTTTACCCTTGAGCTTTGTTTCACTCAGAGCCAAAACATCCAGGTTCCTTTCCTCAAACATACTACCTATCTCTCCTTTTTTCACATCTTGGTTACATCCACACACATTTAGGCACCCCAATCTGAGCCTTCGAGGAGGATGAGCACTCCCCGCGTGACTCCTTCTTCTGTTTCCCATTTTAGAAAGTTAAAAAAAAAATACAAGGAGGGGAGGATTTCTGGCCCCCCGCTCCCATCCCCTCTAGTCGCTTTCTACGCCACGCGAGGAATACGTGGGAAGTATTCTTTCACCCCTATTCCCAGGGATAATATACATACATATACATACATACACACACATGATTGGGAATACCTGGTTTAAAAAGCGAGATATACATAAGTATACTTATGTAAGTAGGAGAGATGGCCAGAGAGCGTTATTGGATTACGTGTTAATTGACAGGCGTGCGAAAGAGAGACTTTTGGATGTTAATGTGCTGAGAGGTGCAACTGGAGGGATGTCTGATCCTTATCTTGTGGAGGCTAAGGTGAAGATTTGTATGGGTTTTCAGAAAAGAAGAGTGAATGTTGGGGTGAAGAGGGTGGTGAGAGTAAGTGAGCTTGGGAAGGAGACTTGTGTGAGGAAGTACCAGGAGAGACTGAGTACAGAATGGAGAAAGGTGAGAACAATGGAAGTAAGGGGAGTGGGGGAGGAATGGGATGTATTTAGGGAATCAGTGATGGATTGCACAAAAGATGCTTGTGGCATGAGAAGAGTGGGAGGTGGGTTGATTAGAAAGGGTAGTGAGTGGTGGGATGAAGAAGTAAGAGTATTAGTGAAAGAGAAGAGAGAGGCATTTGGACGATTTTTGCAGGGAAAAAATGCAATTGAGTGGGAGATGTATAAAAGAAAGAGACAGGAGGTCAAGAGAAAGGTGCAAGAGGTGAAAAAAAGGGCAAATGAGAGTTGGGGTGAGAGAGAATCATTGAATTTTAGGGAGAATAAAAAGATGTTCTGGAAGGAGGTAAATAAAGTGCGTAAGACAAGGGAGCAAATGGGAACTGCAGTGAAGGGCGCAAATGGGGAGGTGATAACAAGTAGTGGTGATGTGAGAAGGAGATGGAGTGAGTATTTTGAAGGCTTGTTGAATGTGTTTGATGATAGAGTGGCAGATATAGGGTGTTTTGGTCGAGGTGGTGTGCAAAGTGAGAGGGTTAGGGAAAATGATTTGGTAAACAGAGAAGAGGTAGTAAAAGCTTTGCGGAAGATGAAAGCTGGCAAGGCAGCAGGTTTGGATGGTATTGCAGTGGAATTTATTAAAAAAGGGGGTGACTGTATTGTTGACTGGTTGGTAAGGTTATTTAATGTATGTATGACTCATGGTGAGGTGCCTGAGGATTGGCGGAATGCGTGCATAGTGCCATTGTACAAAGGCAAAGGGGATAAGAGTGAGTGCTCAAATTACAGAGGTATAAGTTTGTTGAGTATTCCTGGTAAATTATATGGGAGGATATTGATTGAGAGGGTGAAGGCATGTACAGAGCATCAGATTGGGGAAGAGCAGTGTGGTTTCAGAAGTGGTAGAGGATGTGTGGATCAGGTGTTTGCTTTGAGAATGTATGTGAGAAATACTTAAAAAAGCAAATGGATTTGTATGTAGCATTTATGGATCTGGAGAAGGCATATGATAGAGTTGATAGAGATGCTCTGTGGAAGGTATTAAGAATATATGGTGTGGGAGGCAAGTTGTTAGAAGCAGTGAAAAGTTTTTATCGAGGATGTAAGGCATGTGTACGTGTAGGAAGAGAGGAAAGTGATTGGTTCTCAGTGAATGTAGGTTTGCGGCAGGGGTGTGTGATGTCTCCATGGTTGTTTAATTTGTTTATGGATGGGGTTGTTAGGGAGGTGAATGCAAGAGTTTTGGAAAGAGGGGCAAGTATGAAGTCTGTTGGGGATGAGAGAGCTTGGGAAGTGAGTCAGTTGTTGTTCGCTGATGATACAGCACTGGTGGCTGATTCATGTGAGAAACTGCAGAAGCTGGTGACTGAGTTTGGTAAAGTGTGTGAAAGAAGAAAGTTAAGAGTAAATGTGAATAAGAGCAAGGTTATTAGGTACAGTAGGGTTAAGGGTCAAGTCAATTGGGAGGTGAGTTTGAATGGAGAAAAACTGGAGGAAGTGAAGTGTTTTAGATATCTGGGAGTGGATCTGTCAGCGGATGGAACCATGGAAGCGGAAGTGGATCATAGAGTGGGGGAGGGGGCGAAAATCCTGGGGGCCTTGAAGAATGTGTGGAAGTCGAGAACATTATCTCGGAAAGCAAAAATGGGTATGTTTGAAGGAATAGTGGTTCCAACAATGTTGTATGGTTGCGAGGCGTGGGCTATGGATAGAGTTGTGCGCAGGAGGATGGATGTGCTGGAAATGAGATGTTTACCCTTGAGCTTCGTTTCACTCAGAGCCAAAACATCCAGGTTCCTTTCCTCAAACATACTACCTATCTCTCCTTTTTTCACATCTTGGTTACATCCACACACATTTAGACACCCCAGTCTGAGCCTTCGAGGAGGATGAGCACTCCCCGCGTGACTCCTTCTTCCGTTTCCCATTTTAGAAAGTTAGAGGATTTCTGGCCCCCCCGCTCCCGTCCCCTCTAGTCGCCTTCTACGACTATTCTTCTTATTCTTGTTATTATTATTTTTATTATTATTATTATTATTATTATTATTATTTATATTTTTTTTTTTATTATACTTTGTCGCTGTCTCCCGCGTTTGCGAGGTAGCGCAAGGAAACAGACGAAAGAAATGGCCCAACCCACCCCCATACACATGTATATACATACGTCCACACACGCAAATATACACACCTACACAGCTTTCCATGGTTTACCCCAGATGCTTCACATGCCTTGATTCAATCCACTGACAGCACGTCAACCCCGGTATACCACATCGCTTCAATTCACTCTATTCCTTGCCCTCCTTTCACCCTCCTGCACGTTCAGGCCTCGATCACACAAAATCTTTTTCACTCCATCTTTCCACCTCCAATTTGGTCTCCCTCTTCTCCTCGTTCCCTCAACCTCCGACACATATATCCTCTTGGTCAATCTTTCCTCACTCATTCTCTCCATGTGCCCAAACCACTTCAAAACACCCTCTTCTGCTCTCTCAACCACGCTCTTTTTATTTCCACACATCTCTCTTACCCTTACGTTACTCACTCGATCAAACCACCTCACACCACACATTGTCCTCAAACGTCTCATTTCCAGCACATCCATCCTCCTGCGCACTACTCTATCCATAGCCCACGCCTCGCAACCATACAACATTGTTGGAACCACTATTCCTTCAAACATACCCATTTTTGCTTTCCGAGATAATGTTCTCGACTTCCACACATTCTTCAAGGCCCCCAGAATTTTCGCCCCCTCCCCCACCCTATGATCCACTTCCGCTTCCATGGTTCCATCCGCTGCCAGATCCACTCCCAGATATCTAAAACACTTCACTTCCTCCAGTTTTTCTCCATTCAAACTCACCTCCCAATTGACTTGACCCTCAACCCTACTGTACCTAATAACCTTGCTCTTATTCACATTTACTCTTAACTTTCTTCTTCCACACACTTTACCAAACTCAGTCACCAGCTTCTGCAGTTTCTCACATGAATCAGCCACCAGCGCTGTATCATCAGCGAACAACAACTGACTCACTTCCCAAGCTCTCTCATCCCCAACAGACTTCATACTTGCCCCTCTTTCCAAAACTCTTGCATTTACCTCCCTAACAACCCCATCCATAAACAAATTAAACAACCATGGAGACATCACACACCCCTGCCGCAAACCTACATTCACTGAGAACCAATCACTTTCCTCTCTTCCTACACGTACACATGCCTTACATCCTCGATAAAAACTTTTCACTGCTTCTAACAACTTGCCTCCCACACCATATATTCTTAATACCTTCCACAGAGCATCTCTATCAACTCTATCATATGCCTTCTCCAGATCCATAGATGCTACATACAAATCCATTTGCTTTTCTAAGTATTTCTCACATACATTCTTCAAAGCAAACACCTGATCCACACATCCTCTACCACTTCTGAAACCACACTGCTCTTCCCCAATCTGATGCTCTGTACATGCCTTCACCCTCTCAATCAATACCCTCCCATATACTTTACCAGGAATACTCAACAAACTTATACCTCTGTAATTTGAGCACTCACTCTTATCCCCTTTGCCTTTGTACAATGGCACTATGCACGCATTCCGCCAATCCTCAGGCACCTCACCATGAGTCATACATACATTAAATAACCTTACCAACCAGTCAACAATACAGTCACCCCCTTTTTTAATAAATTCCACTGCAATACCATCCAAACCTGCTGCCTTGCCGGCTTTCATCTTCCGCAAAGCTTTCACTACCTCTTCTCTGTTTACCAAATCATTTTCCCTAACCCTCTCACTTTGCACACCACCTCGACCAAAACATCCTATATCTGCCACTCTATCATCAAACACATTCAACAAACCTTCAAAATACTCACTCCATCTCCTTCTCACATCACCACTACTTGTTATCACCTCCCCATTTGCGCCCTTCACTGAAGTTCCCATTTGCTCCCTTGTCTTACGCACTTTATTTACCTCCTTCCAGAACATCTTTTTATTCTCCCTAAAATTTAATGATACTCTCTCACCCCAACTCTCATTTGCCCTTTTTTTCACCTCTTGCACCTTTCTCTTGACCTCCTGTCTCTTTCTTTTATACATCTCCCACTCAATTGCATTTTTTCCCTGCAAAAATCGTCCAAATGCCTCTCTCTTCTCTTTCACTAATACTCTTACTTCTTCATCCCACCACTCACTACCCTTTCTAATCAACCCACCTCCCACTCTTCTCATGCCACAAGCATCTTTTGCGCAATCCATCACTGATTCCCTAAATACATCCCATTCCTCCCCCACTCCCCTTACTTCCATTGTTCTCACCTTTTTCCATTCTGTACTCAGTCTCTCCTGGTACTTCCTCACACAGGTCTCCTTCCCAAGCTCACTTACTCTCACCACCCTCTTCACCCCAACATTCACTCTTCTTTTCTGAAAACCCATACAAATCTTCACCTTAGCCTCCACAAGATAATGATCAGACATCCCTCCAGTTGCACCTCTCAGCACATTAACATCCAAAAGTCTCTTTCGCACGCCTGTCAATTAACACGTAATCCAATAACCCTCTCTGGCCATCTCTCCTACTTACATAAGTATACTTATGTATATCTCGCTTTTTAAACCAGGTATTCCCAATCATCAGTCCTTATTCAGCACATAAATCTACAAGCTCTTCACCATTTCCATTTACAACACTGAACACCCCATGTATACCAATTATTCCCTCAACTGCCACATTACTCACCTTTGCATTCAAATCACCCATCACTATAACCCGGTCTCGTGCATCAAAACCACTAACACACTCATTCAGCTGCTCCCAAAACACTAGCCTCTCATGATCTTTCTTCTCATGCCCAGGTGTATATGCACCAATAATCACCCACCTCTCTCCATCAACTTTCAGTTTTACCCATATTAATCGAGAATTTACTTTCTTACATTCTATCACATACTCCCACAACTGTTTCAGGAGTATTGCTACTCCTTCCCTTGCTCTTGTCCTCTCACTAACCCCTGATTTTACTCCCCAGACATTCCCAAACCACTCTTCCCCTTTACCCTTGAGCTTCGTTTCACTCAGTGCCAAAACATCCAGGTTCCTTTCCTCAAACATACTACCTATCTCTCCTTTTTTCACATCTTGGTTACATCCACACACATTTAGGCACCCCACTCTGAGCCTTCGAGGAGGATGAGCACTCCCCGCGTGACTCCTTCTTCTGTTTCCCATTTTAGAAAGTTAATACAAGGAGGGGAGGATTTATTATTATTATTATTATTATTACTGTATTATTTTATATTACACCAGGACCCCTATTTTGTATAGGGCTCCTGTTGCTTTAAGACTGATTCATGCATTAGCAGGGAAATGATGGACTTCTTTGTAGCAATCAGCTCCTCAGTGAGGCTGTTCTCATTTTGTCCATTGACTATGTTATAGCCTTGCCGAAGATGACTCCATTCACAGTGTTATTACATGCAGGCAGAGTCTGATTATGCCCAAAAAGTAATATAACTATCTTTGTGGTGACCTGGTTAGGTGCTGAGTAAGTTTGAGGAGGGGATGTGAATGAAACATGTGACAACTGAACATTAGAGGGTAGGGCATGGAAGTCTTGTTTTTGTTTCTTTTGAATTTTGTATCACACCATACTGACATGTCTTACTCAGGCATAACAGTTGTTGTGAACATGTATGTTTTTTTTTATTATTATACTTTGTCGCTGTCTCCCGCGTTTGCGAGGTAGCGCAAGGAAACAGACGAAAGAAATGGCCCAACCCCCCCCATACACATGTATATACATACATCCACACACGCAAATATACATACCTACACAGCTTTCCATGGTTTACCCCAGACGCTTCACATGCCTTGATTCAATCCACTGACAGCACGTCAACCCCGGTATACCACATTGCTCCAATTCACTCTATTCCTTGCCCTCCTTTCACCCTCCTGCATATTCAGGCCCCGATCACACAAAATCTTTTTCACTCCATCTTTCCACCTCCAATTTGGTCTCCCTCTTCTCCTCGTTCCCTCCACCTCTGACACATATATCCTCTTGGTCAATCTTTCCTCACTCATTCTCTCCATGTGCCCAAACCACTTCAAAACACCCTCTTCTGCTCTCTCAACCACGCTCTTTTTATTTCCACACATCTCTCTTACCCTTACGTTACTCACTCGATCAAACCACCTCACACCACACATTGTCCTCAAACATCTCATTTCCAGCACATCCATCCTCCTGCGCACAACTCTATCCATAGCCCACGCCTCGCAACCATACAACATTGTTGGAACCACTATTCCTTCAAACATACCCATTTTTGCTTTCTGAGATAATGTTCTCGACTTCCACACATTCTTCAAGGCCCCCAGAATTTTCGCCCCCTCCCCCACCCTATGATCCACTTCCGCTTCCATGGTTCCATCCGCTGCCAGATCCACTCCCAGATATCTAAAACACTTCACTTCCTCCAGTTTTTCTCCATTCAAACTCAATATACCCTGTGATGATGGATGTGGCCAGTATGTGTGGAGCAATCCCTCCTTATGTGTCTGTCTTGAGATATCTCTCTCTCTGTACATTTCTTCAGTGGCTCAGAGTGGGTTGTAAATTTTGATTCATTTATTCATAACCAATCCAAGAACTCTTTCTATGAAAGGGTACTGGTGTTATCAAGGATCCCTTTCCAGGGGCTCTTGCAGCCCAATGTTGCCCTACATCCAGTAGCTGGGAAATGTGGATTCTTCTGGAATAAGAATTCCTTTGGTGAGACTGTACTCTGAGTACTTGCCATAGGTGACTTTTCACTTGCAGTATAGCCTCTTGTCTCTTTTAGGTAGAGTCCAGCAACTCCTAGATGGTGATTAACATGAATGTATGCAGAAATGTCTTTCTTGGCATTGTTCTGTAAATGATGCTTTAAAGGTAAGGTATGCTTGGAAAAATTTTAGCCCTTTACAGTCTTCTGTTTTCATAGCCCTCCATTACCCAGGGATTACATCCATGATAATAAGGCACAGTTGTTATGGTATTTGTTTGTTCCACATGGCAAGATAAAGACTGAGCACGAAGGTGGCAGCAAGTTTGATCGAGGGATCCTTTGCTGGTCTCCCTTGTCCAATCTCAAACTGAAATAATTTTTTGTCACTCATTTCATCACATCATATGTGTTAGTCTTCTTCACTATCCTCTCCAGCTGACATATATGATGATGAGTGTTCCTTATCATCACTTAGGTCATCCAACAATCTACAAATTTTCAGTAAATCTGTAGTTACTTTTCTGTTGTAGGTAAAGTTAGAGTTAAAACATGCGCAGTGACAGCTCACATGCCACAGTCCTTACTACTGCACATTTTAATGTGCTGTGTCAGAACATTTACACACCTTTTGCATATTATCATAGAGAAAGTAATGGACTAAGTATGCTCTTGAAGGTTTTTTTTTTTTATATTTTTGCATGAATGTCTTTGAAATTGTAACATTTGATACATTTTTTAACTTGAAAAACTGAGATTCTCAGTGTTATGGATTAATTAAAGAATATAACTTAAAACTGGTAAAAGTGCTGTAGAAGTAACACTTTCATAAGATTGCTCTAGAGCTGGTCGAAGAAGGCTCTAGCAGTATAAACACCACATTAACCAGCATCAGAATGCCATAAAATGTTTAACTTTACCTCAAATCCAATGCTTCTTCCCAAAAGGACAAGACTTTTTGGTAGTTTTCCATTTTTAGGATATTGTAGGTACAGGAGGTTATAATGGAATATTACATTTAAACAGTGCGGGTATTATGGCCAGTATAACTTGTGTGTCAGACTGGCTTCATGGGCACTGCTACGTACTCGCAAAAATCACACATCAGAGTAATCACTTGTCATTGCCATGAACTGTGTTGACTTTCAAAACTGTTTACATTTTTTGGTGTTTTATGAACATTTCCTCATTTGATTCTTTTTGGAGAGTGTACGTAATTCTGTATATACCTTGATGGTACCACCACTTGCCAATCAGTGATTGACTGTTCTTGCTACTCATCTCTTGCTAGAGTAATCTCCTCCTATTGCTGTGCATGATTTTTAAAAATTCTCAACTTGTTTTCTCTGGTGCTGCATTACATAATTATTTTTACATGTGCTCCATGAAGTGAATAATGGGCCACTGGGAAGCAGAAACCAGATGTACAGTCTGACTGTGAATTACTTTTCCCTATCACTTTTGAACTGTATGATAAACCAACAAAAAATTCCTAATGAAGCTCTTGCATCTTGCCTCACGCTGTTCTCATGTGGGAATATGTAGAGCTACCAGTGACACTGTTTGCCATAATGCAATGTTCGTGCAGTCATGCTTTCCATCCCTGTCAAGACAACAGAGGAGATAGTTTTCAGTTTGAAATCCATCACACCCTGGAGGTAAAGATAGTTTATTGTCTGACTGTACCATATTCTCTCATCATTTATATTAGATCACTGGTTCCCAGACTTTTTGAGGTGATAGCCCAATATTTGAAGAATTTGTGGCCTGCCTTTTATTTTGTCAGGTAGTAAAATGCTTACATTTAATGCTGTATACATGCTTACAAGAAACAAGCAACAACAAAATTAGAATATGAGTCGACACTTTATGATGACTGTGTAGAAATATGGAAATGTCATACAGAATCACCGTTTATCATAGTCATTCACCATGATCATATATAGAACCTATGACAACTCCCTGTTGCCCAGCATTTGGGAACCATTGTCTTAGATGGTAACTTCCTTTCATATTGGATGCCTATGTCGACATACCTATTCACAACATTTCAATCACTTTGAATGGACACAAATGTAACATCAAATAGAATTTTTTTCCCAATAATTGATGCTTATTGATGCAGGATTCAGAGTTAGATACTCATTATATTACCTAACTCATGAAGTAACAATTATTTTGATATTCACAAAAATAATGAAGGAAATTAGTAGTATAGATCAAACACCTGTTGAGTGGAGGAATGCTGCCAAGGCTGAGGAAGCTAGTGCCTGTAACAGACTGCTCAGCTCATATAAGGTAAATAATCGGTTAATTTGTCTTTTATATAATTTTCTACACAGTTTCCTTCAGCTCGTGAACTAATAGTTATGTAGATAATCCTGAAAATAATGGAAGATTGGGTTTTAGAGACTGTACACTTGTCAAATACTATGGCTAACTTCTATGGGAAGGCAAGCTCCCTCTGCAAATTGTTCAACTTAAACTCTGTAGATAATACTGGAAGTTGTATTTCATAAAAACAGGTCTCATCAGTAAGTTGTTACCTAACTTGACAGTTTGTAATTATTTGTGTATTCACAAAATTAGCAGGAAGACTGTAAAATCAAATGTACTAACATAGCACGCTGGTTTCTACCCCTTGTGCTGTGAGGAACGTGATAATATCATCAGACCCTTATGATTGAAAGGGCCAATTTAACACACATTCTCTTATGTCTCAGTATGCCTTCTCAATATGTGTCAAGTACTTTAAAAATTCACTAGAATTCCCATTTTGGTTTTGTAGACATATGGTTTGAAATGCATGCCTCATCAGGCCAACAAATGCCTGTTAAAAACATTTGAAACTGGTATCACAGGTTATGGTTATAAACATTTGCATGCTAGCAATAAGATGCTTCTGAAAAATCTTGCTGTAATAGTTACATTGTCGGATGATTTATTATATTGTCTATATGACATTATGGAGCAATCACTTATAAACAAATTCATATTAAGGAATAAAAAAAGCATTACAAATCTGTAATTAACTTTTTTCAACCTACATGGCGTGACCAAAACATGCCCTAATTAAGGCCATCATGAGTGAAAGAAAAAAGTATAAGAAACAGAATGTAGAAATTAATCACTGCTCTTCTGGTGTTTGAAGACTTGATTCTTAAAGGAAGAAAGGTTATATGAAGAGTGGAAAGACAGGAGGGGGAGAATTAAATTATTACTATCTGTTCTAGTGAAGAAGCAGATATCATATCAGCCAGTCCTTCACACAAACTATGGGAAGGAGCAGCCAAACACATGAGACATAAGGCTATTGATTTCATTCCTGTTTATAGAGAGGTGGTGGATGAGCCACTCCAGATGTGTGAGCAGTATTCTGTACTTGAGGAAATAAAACCCTTGTGAATTATGAAATAGCTGCTCACAAGAATGATTAGAAGAGAGGAGGAAAGGTTGAATTACAGAAATTTCTGGAGATGTTTTTGACTGAAAACCAAAGAGAGCTACCAGTAGAAAATTAGGTCGTCAGCTCACTTTTTTTTTATGAAAATGTGGTGTAATTTGAGGAAAACAGCTTTGCATTGATTCCAAACAGAAATAAGAGCGGAGAGGGTTTCAGGGGAAAGGGAGAGTTTTAAGGCAAAGTATGCACTATCCCTTATGTGACAGGCATTTGGTGATATTTCATGAGGGCCATGAGCCTTGTATGAGTCAAGGCCCTTTAGTAGAGTGTTTATGTTTTTTCTAGATATATTGATGCTGTCTCAGACATCCTTCCTGTATTAAACTACCTATTTTGTGCTGTGCAATGTGGAAGTTTTATATTCTTGGGTCAATCTCTTGAATGTTAACTAGTTTCATACAACTTCTTATATTTACACATACTGTCTGCATTAACCGTGACCTAATCACTCTGTACATTGACCATATCCTGTCACTCTGTTCCATTCATCCACTGCTCTTTTACTGTAAAAGTACTTTGGGACATCCTTTTTAACAAGTTTTTCATGTAATTTGATGTTACATTCTCTGATTGCTCTATCCCTATATCTCTCAAAGAAATTTTAATTGTCAGTATCATCAACCTGATTTAAAACCTTAAAGTTTGTAATCAAGTTAACCTCCCCCCCCCCCCCCCCCCCCCCCCCCTCTTCTATTAGATCTCAATGCTTCTTTAAGAGTGGTGACCAAATTTGAGAAGCATGTGTAATCATTACTCATTTACGTATTTGTACCTTATAGTGAGGGAGTTTTACACTTGTGAGACCCTATACTTTGAACATTCAGAAGTATCATACAACTTGTTACATTAATGAATGCTGACTCCATTAACCATGTCCTCAGTAGTTCTTTTCCATACATGCTCCACTCTTATACTTTAAAAGTACTACTTTACATCTTCTGAACAAATTTATTGCTTAAATTCTTGTTATGTCCTCTGGTTGCTCTATCCCGACATCTCTCAAAGAACTGTTCACTGTCCATTTCATCTATCTTTCACAAACTTAAAGGTTGTGATCAGGTCAGTCCTTACTTTTCTCTCTTACAAAGAGGACAAATGTAAAGCATTTAGCCTTTCCATGTAACTTTCTATATTCTGGTACTGCCTTTGTTGCCCTCTTCTGGGCATTCTCTTTTATCTCTGTGCTTCTTTACCTTTATCCCTGTGCTTCTTTAGGTGTGGTTATCAACTTTAGAAGCATAGTCTAGTTTTTTGGATTATTTGGTATAAGAATTGATTGCTGAATATATCTTTGCAAATACTTGAAAGCTATTCTGGTATTTGCCACTAGACAGTATATGTCCCTTACTGTTGTCAGGTTGTAGAACTATGATGACGAGTTAAGGATGGATAATTTGTTTTGGTAGAAAGTGAAGGGTGAGAGAAGAAGAAAAGGAGCAATGGGAATTGCAGTGAGGAGAGTGAATGGTGAAATAGTAACAGACAAAGATGTGAAAAAGAGATGGATTGGGTACTTTGAGGGACTGCTGAATCTGTTAGATGATAGGGAATTGAATATGGTATGTTTTGGTTGGGGTGATGGACTGAAAGTCCTGACAAATGGGATGTTGAAAAGGAATGGTAGGATCAATTTATTTTTATGTATTGTTTTTGATAATTGGTTTTGTAATGGTTATTTATATTTTGAACAGGCTATCACTACCTCTGTGTCTCGGAAAGTGAACATAGTGGATATAGAGCGAGGAACCCCACTTTTGGCATATGATAACTGTGCAAGTCCTCTTGAAGTTCGACAGCCCCTTATTGTGCATCCATCTTTACCTTACTTGGCTGCCTGTACCACTGTCAATGCTAGAGGCATCACACTTCTTGATCTCAGGATGCCACTGCCACTGGATTTTATTTATGATGTAAGTTTATGAATTTTATTGTATTGTGGTATAGATTTTGAATTGAAATACATCATATAATGAAATGCTCTTGTGATGATATTCAAGAACTCCTATGGTGAAGAAGTAAATGGACTCCAAAGATTCCTAACAGATATTGATAATTGATATTATTTTGGTTGACATGCTTTCTTATTTTTTCATGCTATTAAGTGCTTGCAATCTATTTGTGTGAGTTTTGTGGAAATGAGAAAACACACAGATAATGTTAAAAAAAAATATTCCATGCTTGAGATGCCACTACAACTGGGCTATGTTGCCCCTTATGGAAGATCAATTATAGCTGGGCAAAATGAGCTCTACTTAAAAATGAAAAGAGTTTAATCTCAAATCAGCTTCTTGGTGCAAGGAACACCACAAGTTTGTCACATATTACTATGACAAACAGGCCTAGTCAAGATTGAAGTGATCAGCTCATTTTTATAATTCTTGACAAAGAGGTTTTCACTTATTGAAAGAATATTTATGTCAACAAACCATTCTGTGTCTAAAATCATAAAGCTGTGCATCATACCATGGGTCTGGGTTTAGACTTGGAGCAGTTAGAACCCGAGTGTGGAGAGCTCATGGGCTGGATAACATGGAGAATGTTCACAAGAAGAACCTTCAGGACTTGGTTTATATGTTTGCTTCATCTGAGCTCTGTCTGAGTCATGACAACTCTTTATAGAATTCTAGTGGCAAAACATTACAACAATGATGTAAAGCATCCAATAAGCTCAAACAACATCTCATGGAAGATCATGAGACTTCATGATGTTGTTGCATGAGTCTCATGACATAAAACCTCAATCTCTATGGACACTACAACATGCCACCTTTATATGAATTGTACCCAAAGCCCTTTGTATTGTAGTCTTCTGGCTCAAGAAAAATGCACCTAAAATGAGAAACCCAAGGAATTACTTCACAGGTGTTTTTCCAGAAGCATCTCAGAAACAAAAAATATGTTAGAGAATGAGTCAGATGGAGATGGAGAAACAAATGGAAAATCTTCAAAGACTAAACTAAAGTTTGAAAGACTGAAGTTTTGATCCTTGAGACAACATTGACTAATGAAAACTGTCATGCTCATTGCTAGGAAAACAGACAAAAAAAGGCCACATTCATTGACACTCAGTCTCTAGCTTTCATGTGTAATGCACCGAAACCATAGGACCCCTTTTATAGGAGTTTACCAGACTCCTTCATTATCATTGTCACTGGAATTCTGTAGAAATTTTTTACTCTATTTGAGAAAGCAGTTCTCTTAATTTTTTCTTGACTATATGAAAAAGATTTTGTGTGATCGGGGCCTGAACATGCAGGAGGGTGAAAGGCGGGCAAGGAATAGAGTGAATTGGATCGATGTGGTATAACGGGGTTGACGTGCTGTCAGTGGATTGAATCAGGGCATGTGAAGCGTCTGGGGTAAACCATGGAAAGTTGTGTGGGGCCTGGATGTGGAAAGGGAGCTGTGGTTTCGGGCATTATTGCGTGACAGCTAGAGACTGAGTGTGAACGAATGGGGCTTTTGTTGTCTTTTCCTAGTGCTACTTCGCACACATGAGGGGGAAGGGGGATGGTATTCCATGTGTGGCGAGGTGGCGATGGGAATGAATAGGGGCAGACAGTGTGAATTGTGTGCATGGGTATATATGTATGTGTCTGTGTGTGTATATATATATGTGTACATTGAGATGTATAGGTATGTATATTTGCGTGTGTGGGCGTGTGTGTGTGTACATTGTGTATGGGGGTGGGTTGGGCCATTTCTTTCGTCTGTTTCCTTGCGCTACCTCGCAAACGCAGGAGACAGCGACAAAGCAAAATGAATAAATAAATAAATAAAATATATATGAAGGAGGAAGTAAAGTGTTTTAGATATCTGGGAGTGGATCTGGCAGCGGATGGAACCATGGAAGCGGAAGTGGATCATAGGGTGGGGGAGGGGGCGAAAATTCTGGGAGCCTTGAAGAATGTGTGGAAGTCGAGAACATTATCTCAGAAAGCAAAAATGGGTATGTTTGAAGGAATAGTGGTTCCAACAATGTTGTATGGTTGCGAGGCGTGGACTATGGATAGAGTTGTGCGCAGGAGGATGGATGTGCTGGAAATGAGATGTTTGAGGACAATGTGTGGTGTGAGGTGGTTTGATCGAGTAAGTAACGTAAGGGTAAGAGAGATGTGTGGAAATAAAAAGAGCGTGGTTGAGAGAGCAGAAGAGGGTGTTTTGAAATGGTTTGGGCACATGGAGAGAATGAGTGAGGAAAGATTGACCAAGAGGATATATGTGTCGGAGGTGGAGGGAACCATGGAAAGCTGTTTAGGTATGTATATTTGCGTGTGTGGACGTATGTATATACATGTGTATGGGGGTGGGTTGGGCCATTTCTTTCGTCTGTTTCCTTGTGCTACCTCGCAAACGCGGGAGACAGAGTCAAAAAAAAAAAATATATATATATATATATATATATATATATATATATTTTTTTTTTTTTTTTTTTTTTTTTTCTTTCAAACTATTCGCCATTTCCCGCGTTAGCGAGGTAGCGTTAAGAGCAGAGAACTGGGCCTTTGAGGGAGTATCCTCACCTGGCCCCCTTCTCTGTTCCTTCTTTTGGAAAATTAAAAAAAAATAATGAGAGGGGAGGATTATATATATATATATTATCCCTGGGGATAGGGGATTAAGAATACTTCCCACGTATTCCCTGCGTGTCGTAGAAGGCGACTAAAAGGGGAGGGAGCGGTGGGCTGGAAATCCTCCCCTCTCGTTTTTTTTTTAATTTTCCAAAAGAAGGAACAGAGGGGGCCAGGTGAGGATATTCCAAAAAAGGCCCAGTCCTCTGTTCTTAACGCTACCTCGCTAATGCGGGAAATGGCGAATAGTTTGAAAAAAAAAAATATATATATATATATATATATATATATATATATATGTATATATATATATATATAAATATATATATATATATATATATATATATATATATTTTTTTTTTTTTTTTTTTTTTTTTTTTATACTTTGTCGCTGTCTCCCGCGTTTGCGAGGTAGCGCGAGGAAACAGACGAAAGAAATGGCCCAACCCCCATACACACGTACATACACACGTCCACACACGCAAATATACATACCTACACAGCTTTCCATGGTTTACCCCAGACGCTTCACATGCCTTGATTCAATCCACTGACAGCACGTCAACCCCTGTATACCACATCGCTCCAATTCACTCTATTCCTTGCCCTCCTTTCACCCTCCTGCATGTTCAGGCCCCGATCACACAAAATCTTTTTCACTCCATCTTTCCACCTCCAATTTGGTCTCCCTCTTCTCCTCGCTCCCTCCACCTCCGACACATATATCCTCTTGGTCAATCTTTCCTCACTCATTCTCTCCATGTGCCCAAACCATTTCAAAACACCCTCTTCTGCTCTCTCAACCACGCTCTTTTTATTTCCACACATCTCTCTTACCCTTACGTTACTTACTCGATCAAACCACCTCACACCACACATTGTCCTCAAACATCTCATTTCCAGCACATCCATCCTCCTGCGCACAACTCTATCCATAGCCCACGCCTCGCAACCATACAACATTGTTGGAACCACTATTCCTTCAAACATACCCATTTTTGCTTTCCGAGATAATGTTCTCGACTTCCACACATTTTTCAAGGCTCCCAAAATTTTCGCCCCCTCCCCCACCCTATGATCCACTTCCGCTTCCATGGTTCCATCCGCTGCCAGATCCACTCCCAGATATCTAAAACACTTCACTTCCTCCAGTTTTTCTCCATTCAAACTCACCTCCCAATTGACTTGACCCTCAACCCTACTGTACCTAATAACCTTGCTCTTATTCACATTTACTCTTAACTTTCTTCTTCCACACACTTTACCAAACTCAGTCACCAGCTTCTGCAGTTTCTCACATGAATCAGCCACCAGCGCTGTATC
Source organism: Panulirus ornatus (assembly GCF_036320965.1). Taxonomy (NCBI): domain Eukaryota; kingdom Metazoa; phylum Arthropoda; class Malacostraca; order Decapoda; family Palinuridae; genus Panulirus; species Panulirus ornatus. The sequence continues at coordinate 87,560,132 of NC_092225.1, read as the reverse complement.
ATCAGCGAACAACAACTGACTCACTTCCCAAGCTCTCTCATCCCCAACAGACTTCATACTTGCCCCTCTTTCCAGGACTCTTGCATTTACCTCCCTAACAACCCCATCCATAAACAAATTAAACAACCATGGAGACATCACACACCCCTGCCGCAAACCTACATTCACTGAGAACCAATCACTTTCCTCTCTTCCTACACGTACACATGCCTTACATCCTCGATAAAAACTTTTCACTGCTTCTAACAACTTGCCTCCCACACCATATATTCTTAATACCTTCCACAGAGCATCTCTATCAACTCTATCATATGCCTTCTCCAGATCCATAAATGCTACATACAAATCCATTTGCTTTTCTAAGTATTTCTCACATACATTCTTCAAAGCAAACACCTGATCCACACATCCTCTACCACTTCTGAAACCGCACTGCTCTTCCCCAATCTGATGCTCTGTACATGCCTTCACCCTCTCAATCAATACCCTCCCATATAGTTTACCAGGAATACTCAACAAACTTATACCTCTGTAATTTGAGCACTCACTCTTATCCCCTTTGCCTTTGTACAATGGCACTATGCACGCATTCCGCCAATCCTCAGGCACCTCACCATGAGTCATACATACATTAAATAACCTTACCAACCAGTCAACAATACAGTCACCCCCTTTTTTAATAAATTCCACTGCAATACCATCCAAACCTGCTGCCTTGCCGGCTTTCATCTTCCGCAAAGCTTTTACTACCTCTTCTCTGTTTACCAAATCATTTTCCCTAACCCTCTCACTTTGCACACCACCTCGACCAAAACACCCTATATCTGCCACTCTGTCATCAGACACATTCAACAAACCTTCAAAATACTCATTCCATCTCCTTCTCACATCACCACTACTTGTTATCACCTCCCCATTTACGCCCTTCACTGAAGTTCCCATTTGCTCCCTTGTCTTACGCACCCTATTTACCTCCTTCCAGAACATCTTTTTATTCTCCCTAAAATTTACTGATAGTCTCTCACCCCAACTCTCATTTGCCCTTTTTTTCACCTCTTGCACCTTTCTCTTGACCTCCTGTCTCTTTCTTTTATACTTCTCCCACTCAATTGCATTTTTTCCCTGCAAAAATCGTCCAAATGCCTCTCTCTTCTCTTTCACTAATACTCTTACTTCTTCATCCCACCACTCACTACCCTTTCTAAACAGCCCACCTCCCACTCTTCTCATGCCACAAGCATCTTTTGCGCAATCCATCACTGATTCCCTAAATACATCCCATTCCTCCCCCACTCCCCTTACTTCCATTGTTCTCACCTTTTTCCATTCTGTACACAGTCTCTCCTGGTACTTCCCCACACAGGTCTCCTTCCCAAGCTCACTTACTCTCACCACCTTCTTCACCCCAACATTCACTCCTCTTTCATATATATATATATATATATATATATGAATAGAGTGAATTGGATCGATGTGGTATACCAGGGTTGACATGCTGTCAGTGGATTGAATCAGGGCATGTGAAGCATCTGGGGTAAACCATGGAAAGCTGTGTAGGTATGTATATTTGCGTGTGTGGACGTATGTATATACATGTGTATGGGGGTGGGTTGGGCCATTTCTTTCGTCTGTTTCCTTGCGCTACCTCGCAAACATAGGAGACAGCAACAAAAAAAAAAAAAAAAATATATGAAGAAACATCCTTATCTTTGAACTGCACAGATTTTCAAACACAACAGAGCTGCACATTATTGAGTGTAGAACTGCGCATTGAAAGACCCTACCATGTGTTTTGCCAAGAATAAGCAGTGCCTAATGGACCCAATTTTTATTGGCACAGTAGCTCACTGCAGCTGGACAGAAAGAACTAGTAAACCAAGGACAAAGAATTTTGGTAATCCAAGCCATGTTTATAGAATGTTAGATCTTAGTTAATGCTGACTGTGCATAACCCTTAATATCCCAAGAATTTTTCGAATGGAACCCTAGCAAGGGTTTAGTTTCAAGATATTCACCCAGCACTCCCTCTTATTAGCAGTGTTAAGCAAACTGTAGCTGCCTTGAACCCTGGAGCACTCTTTTCTTCCATGCTTATGGATGTTCTGGTTAGCATTCTTTTCCAAAACAACCCATTCTCATATATATGAAGAATGTGTTGCCTCAGTATCAGCACTGGCAGTCTTTTCATGCATATGGATGTTATGGTTATTGTTATGTTTTTTTGCCAAATTCATTCTTCAGGTCATTAAACAGTGACCTCACCTTTTGGATGATTATCTTAGACATAGGCATGTTCTTCCCATTCTTGTCCTTAATGCATGTACTAAGGAGGTTTTCCATCCAGTCCAACACTTTACTCCTTTTCCTGTTTACAAGAGTAACATTTATGGACTACCGGACAAGGAGCTAGACTGTATTCTATCTCAATATCTCCTGGTATTGGCTATAGTTGAGTGAGCAAGACCTATGGACTTGGCTATTGCCAAATATCTACTTTCTAATTTTTCATTTAATGTAAGGGACCTGCATATATGAACCAGGTTATCATAGATGAATTCAGTCACCTTGACACTTGCCCTAGAGTTTTGCTATTTGATAGTCAGTGCAAGAACTTGGTGTTGAACAACAGACCATAATGATGATGATTTTAATGAAAACTAAACTCCTAATGGAAAGTGTACTGTATGGCTTCATTGATCATACAGTTTCGGGAATAAGATGACTTTTTTGCTCAGTCTCTTGTTAGCAGTTACTGTCTTAGAAATGCTATGATCACATGAAGGAAGCATGATTTTTGTCTGGATTATGTATTATGTACATTTGTTCTCAGAAGAAACTGAAAAATATGGGTGAGAAGATTGTCTTGGTTTGGAAAATTGATCCTATAAAGAAACTAAATGGTAAACAGGCATGGCTTAACACATACCAGCTTAAATTTTGATGAAATGCTCGTCCTGTATTGTTTGTTTACTGGATTATAGTTGCTAACCAAATCATTATATAATTTGTTCTTTATTTTATGTATTATATTATACTTTGTCGCTGTCTCCCACTTTAGCAAGGTAGCGCAAGGAAACAGATGAAAGAATGGCCCAGCCTACTCACATCACATGTATATACATTCACGCCCACACATGCACATATACATACCTATACATTTCACCATATACATACATATATACATACACAGACATGTAAATATACAAACATGTACAGATTCATACTTGCTGCCTTCATCCATTCCCGTCGCCACCCTGCCTCACATGAAATGACACCCCCCTCCCCCCGCATGTGCGAGGTAGTGCTAGGAAAAGACAACAAAGGCCACATTCATTAACACTCATTCTCTAGTTGTCATGTGTAATGCACCAAAGCCACAGCTCCCGATCCACATCCAGGCCCGACAATACTTTCCATGGTTTACTCCAGACGCTTCACATGCCCCAGTTCAATCCATTGACAGCACATCGACCCCAGCGTACCACATCATTCCAGCTCACTCTATTCCTTGCACGCCTTTCACCCTCCTGTATGTTTAGGACTCGATCGCTCAAAATCTTTTTCACTCCATCCTTTCACCTCCACTTTGGTCTCCCACTTCTCATTCCCTCCACCTCTGACACATATATCCTCTTTGTCAATCTTTCCTCACTCATTCTCTCCATGTGACCAAACCATTTCAATACACCCTCTTCTGCTCTCTCAACCACACTTTTTATCACCACACATCTCTCTTACCCTTTCATTACTTACTCGATCAAACCACCTCACACCACATATTGTCCTCAAACATCTCATTTCCAACACATCCACCCTCCTTCACACAACCCTATCTTGTTCTTACTTGTAACATATGTTGTGTTTTTTCAGTTTGTACACAGTATCAGCTAAAAGCAGTTGAAATAAGGTGTACCTTTTTCAATTTTATTTTTTTCATTCTGATTCTAAACTTTTGAAATAACTTATGACAAAGATCAACTTCATAGATCACATGATGAGTATAACCTCCTTATATAATCAAATTTTGCATCTGATTCCCTGCTTGATTGATATTGTTGCCTAGTGATTCAATTGTGTAAGACTGAAACTTCTAAAGTAAGCTGTTCCATAATTTTGTTGGTGTTACAGAGAATTATTGATCATCTATTCTTTAGTTTATGTTCAGAATGATGTAGAGCCAGCTGATGCTAGGTAACCTCAGTTCTGTAACCTCTGTAATAGCAAATGGTGTAGTAAAGTAACAGGAATCAGCTTTGCATCAGTCATTTCATGTGTATTATCTTCAGTGTCTTTTTTTCAGCACGTTTTTTATAAACTAAAACTTTTGTAGGTAAATCCCAGAGTGCAAGTTCCCATGGAAAGTGAGCCATTTTGGGGGGAAAATTTTATATGCAAGAAGGAAAGTTTTTATTTGATAGATGTCTAATATTGCTTATTGTCCCATTTACAGTTACATGAGGACAGCATCAATGATATGTGCTTCCTAGATGGTTCTTGGCCATGGGGATCTGGCAAAGCTGTTCTGATGTCTGGGTCAGCTCTGGGGGAAGTGAAGGTGAACAGTGTGGATGGACGTCCTATATGCTCCTTCACCACCCAACCTCCCATCACTTGCCTATATCCTTCTCCAGAACGTTATAATTCCTCAGTGTCCAATGGTTATCCCAGTAAGTAGATTAGAAAACTACTTTTTTTTATTTGTTTTTGCAGAAGTTGGACCAAAGTACATAATTTTTGTAAAAGATGTTTCATCTCAGTCCCATAGTGATGGGTAACAGGTAGCAAAGTATATTAAAAGCAAGTGCTAGAAATTCATTCTTCTCAAGTAGTTTTAGCAAAGTCTTCTTAAGAAGAATAACTTTTCATCATAACAGGTACCCAAGTAAATATTTACACAAGACTGTTAGAGCTACCAGTTTTGTATGCAAGTTTTTGTACCTGACATGATGTGCCATTATTTTCCTGGAGAAGACTTCATTGAAACTAGTTGAGAAGAAGTAGTTCCTTTCTAACTCTTACTTTCAGTTTTCTTTGCTAGATTTTACCATTTACTTTCGTAGATATGTATAAAATTTTAACGTATTTCTGGTTTCATTAACTTGTTAGACTATATGAAATAAAAATACCTTATGATTTAAGTTGCCTCTTTAGATCTTTTATTATGTAAAATTATTCTCAGCTGAAGTCTAAAAATATTAGAATTGACCATCAAACAACCCAACAGTATGCTGCATCCAGTTGGTCAAAGGCTGCTGTTTCTTGCACATAACTCAAACTTCCTGCCAGTTGTGCCCCATTTTGACATTCCGATCATCATTCTAAAATTTGTTGTATATAGCTCTAGTTCTAGTGATGCTGCAGCCTTTAGCAATAATTTCTTTAGGGAATTATGACCAGGTCTTTCATAATCCAGTACATATGTGTTTTGAGATTCACTGAAGAATTTGGTAAACTTGTTTACATGACAAGTCTCTCATTCTTGCAGGACATTGCCTTGGAGAGAAAAGGTTTTTATCTTTGGAAACATTTTTTTTATTGGGTCTAATGATGGCATTTTATTATCACCCACTATCTGTTAAGTCCTATATTGTTTATATGCCATGCTTAACTGTATTGTTATTTTCTCAAAATTCAGGTTTCAGAAATTGCCATCAGCTACAGTTTGATTACCTAGGTTTACAAATGATAGTGTAAATGTAACTTAAAGTTTACATGTTTATTGAAGAACAGGGACAAAAAATATATAATTTACTAAATAAATGAATAACTGATTTACTGCATTGCAGGTGTATTGATGGCAAGCACTGGTGAAGGCTTGGTATGCTGGTGTGTTGGTGAGCGGCCTTGGAAATGGGAGACACAGAAAGTTGACCCTAGTCGAGTAATTCGTATGAGGTATACTGTCAGTGGTGGTGTGTTGTACACTGCTCAAGGTGTGTTATGACTAGTCTTTGTTCAGTATTTTAGTTAACTGGTTGAACATAGTGTCACAAAAGAATTTTTAAGATGTGCATGTTACTAGAAGATGCAAGATAGATATGGTAAACAGTTATGGAATACAAGGGAATACAAAGAAATTCAAATAGCAACAGACCACTAGATCCTTTTGAGGCTGTTTGTGATTATGGAAGATATCAGAAACTCAGAGACTAATGCGGTAAAAGTTAGAAGGTATACAGATAATTCAAATAGAATAACCTCCAAATTGTTGGTGTGACTTAGGAGGCACAAATAATGTAAGTCATATACTTGAAGCAAAACATTTATCTAGTCAATTATTAAATGTATCTCTAGTACTTTTTTCAACCACTCTAATTGGCAGATCATTTCTTATGTTAACAGTCCTGTTGAAGAAAAAGTATTCGCTTCATTCAAGGTAAAACATTTGCCCGGAAATTTGTGTCCATTACTGTGAGTGAAATCAGATGAATTAAGTCTTAAGGAACCTGATAGATCAAGATTATCAAAGCCTTTGATAATTTTGAATACTTGTGGTAGATCATCTCTCACCCCTTTCTGTTCTAAGCTAAATAGATTCAAGTGATTTAATCTGCTTTCGTGGGCTTTGTTTCCCAGCCCAAGAATCATCTTGGTAGCTTGACACTGCACTTTCTTCATTTCTTCTATGTCTCTTTTGGTAGGGTGACCAAAACTGAGCACAATGTTCGAGATGAAGACAAACTGATGAATTGTAAAGACTAAGGATAATTTCCCTGGATGTAGATTTGAAGGTCCTTCCAATGTATCCAAGGATTTTGTTCACTCTTTTTACTGCTTCTATGCACTGCTTACCTAGTTTCAGGTCATCAGAGAGTATTTTGCCCAGGTCTTTTTCCTCATTTACCTCTTTTAGTTCAACAGAATTCATACTTTATCTTGACTTTTAGTTTTTGCCACCGTTATGTAAAAGCATGCACTTATCAATATTAGAATTCATTTGTAATCTGTGAGCCAAGTCCATCAATTTGTCTATGTCAGTTTGACATAATTAAAATAATGAAAGTATATGGATAGTAAATGAAAGTTGGATGAAGAGCTGGGTGAAGAATTATGCATGCAATACTGGCATGTAATGTAGAATTATATACTCAGAGAAGGGTAATTAGATAGAATTGCACAGTATCAGTGATGTGGATGAAGCTGTGATATTCATCTTTGTTCATGATTTAATATAGCATAGTGCAAGTGTTTATTAGAGGGAAATTGCTAATCATGCCAGGAAATCTGTTGAATATATTAAGCTTGCTATGAACAGCCTACAAATTATTTTTGGGTAAAGTTTAATTATATCAGTGTTTCTTTTGGAAAATTAGATACATTGTAAGACATACCTGATGAATGTTCCTACCAAAGGATATTCAAGACTATATGTAAGACTTAAAGATTTTGATCTTTTAATGCAAAGGGTGATCCTTTTTCTTATACTGACCTCCTTCACTATATATGGGTTGTGTTTCTCAAAAAAGTTGTTGAGATATAAAATCCTAAAGCAAACACAAATTTCCATGATAGATGGGGGTCATGTACCAGACTTCCTTCCCCAGACCTAGTATTCTCAATTGAGGATACATTGAGATGATTTTCAGTGAGTGTAAAGCACTGCAGCCTGAGGAGAGAGTGTTGTTGGATGGCCAGGTTCAACAGCAGTTAGTAGAGTGTCATGTCTAGTGGAAAAGAAATTTCTTTGAGTGGGCAATTTGATTAAAACTTTGACATGAGTGAGCTTGTTTGATTCAAAGGGCTTTTAATTTCATCTGCATTCCTCCTCATTTACTGTGTGCTGGAGTTGTGAGCATAATATACACAGCCAAGTCCTGAGACTATCTCACCATTCTTTGGTGTTTTGATTGCTTCCAGCATCCTTTCAGAGGTTAACATGTTAAGAGTTTTCATTTATAGAAATGTTTGAAGAATGCTTTGGAAGTGCCACATTACAGTACCTCATTTTCAAGTGTTGTACAACTTCACACATCAAGCGCCATATGGTATTTGGTATTAATACATTATTTTTCCTGTGATTCATTACAGTACAGTACCCACAACCAACTCTTTTTTTAATGTATTGTAGCATCTCATTGTTTGTGCTCATTCAGTATTCTTTTTCTTGTCAATAGTCTAACAAGCTTTTATTATTATTATATTATTTTGCTTTGTCACCGTCTCCCGCATTAGCGAGGTAGCGCAAGGAAACAGACGAAAGAATGGCCAAACCCACCCTCATACACATGCATATACATACACGTCCACACACGCAAATATACATACCTATACATCTCAACATATACATATATATACACACACAGACATATACATATAAACACATGTACATAATTCATACTGACTGCCTTTATTCCTTCCCATCGCCATCTCGCCACACATGAAATAACAACCCCCTCATGGGTGCGAGGTAGCACTAGGATAAGACAACAAAGGCCCCATTCGTTCACACTCAGTCTCTAGCTGTCATGTAATAATGCCCGAAACTACAGCTATCTTTCCACATCCATGCCCCACAGAACTTTCCATGGTTTACCCCACACGTTTCACATGCCCTGGTTCAATCCATTGACAGCACGTCGACCCAGGTATACCACATCGTTCCAATTCACTCTATTCCTTGCACGCCTTACACCCTCCTGCATGTTCAGACCCCGATCATTCAAAATCTTTTTCACTCCATCTTTCCACCTCCAATTTGGTCTCCCGCTTCTCCTCGTTCCCTCCACATCTGACACATATATCCTCTTTGTCAATCTTTCCTCACTCATTCTCTCCATGTGACCAAACCATTTCAAAACACCCTCTTCTGCTCTCTCAACCACGCTCTTTTTATTACCACGCATCTCTCTTACCCTTACATTACTTTCTCGATCAAACCACCTCACACCACATATTGTCCTCAAACATCTCATTTCCAGCACATCCACCCTCCTGCACACAACTCTATCCATAGCCCATGCCTCGCAACCATACAACATTGTTGGAACCACTATTCCTTCAAACATACCCATTTTTGCTTTCCGAGATAATGTTCTCGACTTCCACACATTCTTCAAGGCTCCCAGAATTTTTGCCCCCTCCCCCACCCTATGATTCACTTCAGCTTCCATGGTTCCATCTGCTGCCAAATCCACTCCCAGTTATCTAAAACACTTCACTTCCTCCAGTTTTTCTCCATTCAAACTTGCCTCCCAGTTGACCTGACCCTCAACCCTACTGTACCTAATAACCTTGCTCTTATTCACATTTCCTCTCAACTTTCTTCTTTCACACACTTTACCAAACTCAGTCACCAGCTTCTGCAGTTTCTCACATGGATCAGCCACCAGTGCTGTATCATCAGCGAACAACAACTGACTCTTCCCAAGCTCTCTCATTCACAGCAGACTGCATACTAGCCCCTCTATCCAAAACTCTTGCATTCACCTCCCTAACAACCCCATCCATAAATAAATTAAACAACCATGGAGACATCACACACCCCTGCCGCAAACCTACATTCACTGAGAACCAATCACCTTCCTCTCTTCCGACACGTACAAATGCCTTACATCCTCGATAAAAACTTTTCACTGCTTCTAACAACTTACCTCCCACACCATATACTCTTAATACCTTCCACAGAACATCTCTATCAACTCTATCATATGCCTTCTCCAGATCCATAAATGCTACATACAAATCCATTTGCTTTTCTAAGTATTTCTCATCTTCAAAGCAAACACCTGATCCACACGTCCTCTACCACTTCTGAAACCACACTGCTCTTCCCCAATCTGATGCTCTGTACATGCCTTCACCCTCTCAATCAATACCCTCCCATATAATTTACCAGGAATACTCAACAAACTTATACCTCTGTAATTTGAGCACTCACCTTTGTCCCCTTTGCCTTTGTACAATGGCATCATGCAAGCATTCCGCCAATCCTCAGGCACCTCACCATGAATCATACATACATTAAATAACCTTACCAACCAGTCAATAATACAATCACTCCCTTTTTTTTAATAGTTTTTATTACTTTCAGGCAAGTTTAAAATACGTGTCAGTTTCTTTTTGAACATTTATTGTTGTCATATTTATCAGGTTTTCAATATTTGCTAGAATATTGGATTACGTGTTAATTGACAGGCGTGCGAAAGAGAGACTTTTGGATGTCATTGTGCTGAGAGGTGCAACTGGAGGGATGTCTGATCATTATCTTGTGGAGGCTAAGGTGAAGATTAGTATGGGTTTTCAGAAAAGAAGAGTGAATGTTGGGGTGAAGAAGGTGGTGAGAGTAAGTGAGCTTGGGAAGGAGACCTGTGTGAGGAAGTATCAGGAGAGACTGTGTACAGAATGGAAAAAGGTGAGAACAATGGAAGTAAGGGGAGTGGGGGAGGAATGGGATGTATTTAGGGAATCAGTGATGGATTGCGCAAAAGATGCTTGTGGCATGAGAAGAGTGGGAGGTGGGCTGTTTAGAAAGGGTAGTGAGTGGTGGGATGAAGAAGTAAGAGTATTAGTGAAAGAGAAGAGGGAGGCATTTGGACGATTTTTGCAGGGAAAAAATGCAATTGAATGGGAGAAGTATAAAAGAAAGAGACAAGAGGTCAAGAGAAAGGTGCAAGAGGTGAAAAAAAGGGCAAATGAGAGTTGGGGTGAGAGAGTATCATTAAATTTTAGGGAGAATAAAAAGATGTTCTGGAAGGAGGTAAATAGGGTGCGTAAGACAAAGGGAGCAAATGGGAACTTCAGTGAAGGGCGTAAATGGGGAGGTGATAACAAGTAGTGGTGATGTGAGAAGGAGATGGAATGAGTATTTTGAAGGTTTGTTGAATGTGTCTGATGACAGAGTGGCAGATATAGGGTGTTTGGGTCGAGGTGGTGTGCAAAGTGAGAGGGTTAGGGAAAATGATTTGGTAAACAGAGAAGAGGTAGTAAAAGCTTTGCGGAAGATGAAAGCCGGCAAGGCAGCAGGTTTGGATGGTATTGCAGTGGAATTTATAAAAAAGGGGGTGACTGTATTGTTGACTGGTTGGTAAGGTTATTTAATGTATGTATGACTCATGGTGAGGTGCCTGAGGATTGGCGGAACGCGTGCATAGTGCCATTGTACAAAGGCAAAGGGGATAAGAGTGAGTGCTCAAATTACAGAGGTATAAGTTTGTTGAGTATTCCTGGTAAATTATATGGGAGGGTATTGATTGAGAGGGTGAAGGCATGTACAGAGCATCAGATTGGGGAAGAGCAGTGTGGTTTCAGAAGTGGTAGAGGATGTGTGGATCAGGTGTTTGCTTTGAAGAATGTATGTGAGAAATACTTAGAAAAGCAAATGGATTTGTATGTAGCATTTATGGATCTGGAGAAGGCATATGATAGAGTTGATAGAGATGCTCTGTGGAAGGTATTAAAAATATATGGTGTGGGAGGCAAGTTGTTAGAAGCAGTGAAAAGTTTTTATCGAGGATGTAAGGCATGTGTACGTGTAGGAAGAGAGGAAAGTGATTGGTTCTCAGTGAATGTAGGTTTGCGGCAGGGGTGTGTGATGTCTCCATGGTTGTTTAATTTGTTTATGGATGGGGTTGTTAGGGAGGTAAATGCAAGAGTCTTGGAAAGAGGGGCAAGTATGAAGTCTGTTGGGGATGAGAGAGCTTGGGAAGTGAGTCAGTTGTTGTTCGCTGATGATACAGCGCTGGTGGCGGATTCATGTGAGAAACTGCAGAAGCTGGTGACGGAGTTTGGTAAAGTGTGTGGAAGAAGAAAGTTAAGAGTAAATGTGAATAAGAGCAAGGTTATTAGGTACAGTAGGGTTGAGGGTCAAGTCAATTGGGAGGTGAGTTTGAATGGAGAAAAACTGGAGGAAGTGAAGTGTTTTAGATATCTGGGAGTGGATCTGTCAGCGGATGGAACCATGGAAGCGGAAGTGGATCATAGGGTGGGGGAGGGGGCGAAAATTTTGGGAGCCTTGAAAAATGTGTGGAAGTCGAGAACATTATCCCGGAAAGCAAAAATGGGTATGTTTGAAGGAATAGTGGTTCCAACAATGTTGTATGGTTGCGAGGCGTGGGCTATGGATAGAGTTGTGCGCAGGAGGATGGATGTGCTGGAAATGAGATGTTTGAGGACAATGTGTGGTGTGAGGTGGTTTGATCGAGTAAGTAACGTAAGGGTAAGAGAGATGTGTGGAAATAAAAAGAGCGTGGTTGAGAGAGCAGAAGAGGGTGTTTTGAAGTGGTTTGGGTACATGGAGGGAATGAGTGAGGAAAGATTGACCAAGAGGATATATGTGTCGGAGGTGGAGGGAACAAGGAGAAGAGGGAGACCAAATTGGAGGTGGAAAGATGGAGTGAAAAGGATTTTGTGTGATCGGGACCTGAACATGCAGGAGGGTGAAAGGAGGGCAAGGAATAGAGTGAATTGGAGCGATGTGGTATACAGGGGTTGACGTGCTGTCAGTGGATTGAATCAAGGCATGTGAAGCATCCGGGGTAAACCATGGAAAGCTGTGTAGGTATGTATATTTGCGTGTGTGGACGTGTGTATGTACATGTGTATGGGGGGGGTTGGGCCATTTCTTTCGTCTGTTTCCTTGCGCTACCTCGCAAACGCGGGAGACAGCGACGAGGTATAAAAAAAAAAAAAATTAGAAATTAAACAAGGTTTGAAGATTTATGTTTTTCCTTTTTGACAAACTAATGCTTCACTCTAACCATTTGAATAATCAAATTCAACTAAGAAACAGCATAGGTTTTCAAGTTTTCCCAGTTTTCTTGATTATTAGATAATAAACAAAGCTTGCAGATTTATATATATTTTTTTGGCAAACTAAAGCATTTCTCAAAGTGTTTGAATAATCAAACTCTACAAAGAAGCCCCATGCAATGATGGGGTGAGGCCATATCTCCCATCATTCATTATGATAATCCCAAGTAAATTATTTTCTAACATATTGTAGCTTTTCAATGTTTAACATAATTTTCATATCATTCTCTCATTATTAGCAAAATATCAAGGTTTTACTGTTTTTTTTTAATCTCTTTTAGGCATGTGTAAAATAAATGTCCCCTTTTTGAAGGTATTGGTGTCTTGTTATTTGTTATGTTTTCATTATTATTCTCACTAAACACTAGCTGAACAGATTGCTGATTTTTAATGTTACTACATTACTTACACCGGTAATCTCCTCTTAGCATTTTTTCATTTGAGGTCCTTTTATTTTAAAGTCATTAAGGAAGTAGGTAACTGATTTCCTTTAGACGATATTTGGTCTGGTTTGATAATGATGTTTTTCTTACTACTGTTATCATTATCATTATTGTTATGATTATTTTCTTTTTTCATATATGTCTCCTGTGTGAGGAGGTATCATCCAGAACAGATGACTGAGCCATAGAAGAAAAAAGACCCTCATTTGGTTCTTTCCTCTGGGAAGTGATACAGATGGGGAGAATTTTCAGCCCCTCTCCTCCCACTTAGTCACCTTCTACAACAGGCAGGGAATGTGGAGGTAGAATTCTTTCTCCCCTACCTCCAGGATAATATTTTTTTTTTCATTATACTTAGTCTCTGTCTCCTGCGTTAGCAAGGTAGCGCAAGGAAGCAGACGAAAGAATGGCCCAACCCACCCACATAGACATGTATATACATACACGTCCACATGGACATTTACATACCTATACATTTCAATGTGGTTTCAGAAGTGGTAGAGGATGTGTGGATCAGGTGTTTGCTTTGAAGAATGTATGTGAGAAATACTTAGAAAGACAGATGACTTTGTATGTAGCATTTATGGATCTGGAGAAGGCATATTATAGAGATGCTCTGTGGAAGGTATTAAAAGTATATGGTGTGGGAGGTAAGTTGCTAGAGGCTGTGAAAAGTTTTTATCGAGGATGTAGGGCATGTGTATGAGTAGAAAGAGAGGAAAGTGATTGGTTCCCAGTGAATGTTGGTTTGCGGCAAGGGTGCGAGATGTCTCCGTGGTTGTTTAATTTGTTTATGGATGGTGTTGTTAGGGAGGTGAATGCAAGTGTTGTGGAGAGAGGGGCAAGTATGCAGTCTGTTGTGGATGAGAGGGCTTGGGAAGCGAGTCAGTTGTTGTTCGCTGTTGATACAGCGCTGGTGGCTGATTCAGATGAGAAACTGCAGAAGCTGGTTATCGAGTTTGGTGAAGTGTGTGAAAGAAGAAAGCTGAAAGTAAATGTGAATAAGAGCAAGGTTATTAGGTTCAGTAGTGTTGAGGGACAAGTCAATTGGAAGGTAAGTTTGAATGGAGAAGAACTGGAGGAAGTGAAGTGTTTTAGATATCTAGAAGTGGATTTAGCTGGAGATGGAAACCTGGAAGTGGAAGTGGAAGTTAATCACAGGGTGTGGGAGAGGGTGAAGGTTCTGGGAGCATTGAAAAATGTGTGGAAGGCGTGAACATTATCTTGGAGAGCAAAAATGGGTATGTTTGAAGGAATGGTGGTTCCAACAATGTTATATGGTCGCAAGGCATGGGCTATAGATAAGGTTGAGTGGAGGAGGGTGGATGTGTTGGAAATGAGATGTTTGAGGACAATATGTGGTGTGAGGTGGTTTGATCGAGTAATTAATGAAAGGGTAAGATATATGTGTGGTAATAAAAAGGGTGTGGTTGAGAGAGCAGAAGAGGGTGTATGGAAATGGTTTGGTCTCATGGAGAGAATGAGTGAGGATAGATTGGCAGAGGATATATGTGTCAGAGGTGGAGGGAACGAGAAGTAGGAGACCAAATTGGAAGTGAAAGGAGGGTGAAAGGAGTGCAAAGAATAGAGTGAATAGGAACCATGTGGTTTACTGGGGTTGACGTGCTGTCAGTGGATTGAACCAGAGAATGTGAAGCATCTGGGGTAAACCATGGAAAGTTTTGTGGGTCCTGGATGTGGAAAGGGAGCTGTTGTTTCAGTGCATGACACATGACAGCTAGAGACTGAGTGTGGATGAATGTAGCCTTTGTTGTCTTTTCTTAGCGCTACCTCGCATGCATGTGGGGGGAGGGGTGTGCAATTTCATGTGTGGTGGGATGGCGGCTGGAATGGATGAAGGCAGCATGTATGAATATTTACATGTTTATTGATGTATATGTCTGTGTATGTATATGTATACGTTGAAATGTATAGGTATGTATATGTGTGTGTGTGGGTGTTGATGTATATACATGTGTATGTGGGTGGGTTGGGCCATTCTTTCGTCTGTTTCCTTGCGCTACCTCGCCAACGCAGGAGACAGCGACAAAGTATAACAGATAAAGTATAATATGTGTGTGTGTCAGAGATGGAGGGAATGAGGCAAATTGGGAGACCAAATTAGAGGTGGAAGGATGGAGTGAAAAAGATTTTGAGCGATCAGGGCCTGAACATGCAGGAGGGTGTAAAGTGTGCATGGAATAGAGTGAATTGGAACAATGTGGTATACCGGGGTCGAGGTGCTGTCAATGGATTGAACCAGAGCATTTGAAGTGTCTGGGGTAAACCATGGAAGGTTTTGTGGGGCCTAGATTGGAAAGGGAGCTGTGGTTTTGGTGCATTACACATGATAGCTAGAGACTGAGTGTGAACGAATGTGGCCTTTGTTGTCTTTCCTAGCGCTACCTCGCACACTTGTGGGGGGAGGGGGGGTGCCAATTCATGTGTGGCGGGCTGGCGTCGGGAATGGCTGAGGGCAGTAAGGATGAATATGTACATGTGTATATATGTATTTTTCTGTTTATGTATATGTATGTATACATTGAAATGTATAGGTATGTATATGTGCGTGTGAGGGCGTGTATGTATATACGTGTATGTGGGTGGGTTGGGCCATTCTTTTGTCTGTTTCCTTGCACTACCTCACTAATGCGGGAGACAGCGACAAAGTATAATAAATTAGTATTTTTTTTTTTTCCGCTTTCTCCCGCGTTTGCGAGGTAGCGCAAGGAAACAGACGAAAGAAATGGCCCAACCCACCCCCATACACAATGTATATACATACACGTCCACACACGCAAATATACATACCTATACATCTCAATGTACACATATATATACACACACAGACACATACATATATACCCATGCACACAATTCACACTGTCTGCCTTTATTTATTCCCATCGCCACCTTGCCACACATGGAATACCATTCCCCTTCCCCCTCATGTGTGTGAGGTAGCACTAGGAAAAGACAACAAAGGCCCCTTTCGTTCACACTCAGTCTCTAGCTGTCATGCAATAATGCCCGAAACCACAGCTCCCTTTCCACATCCAGGCCCCACACCACTTTCCATGGTTTACCCCAGATGCTTCACATACCCTGATTTAATCCACTGACAGCATGTCAACCTTGGTATACCACATCGATCCAATTCACTCTATTCCTTGCCCGCCTTTCACCCTCCTGCATGTTCAGGCCCCGATCACACAAAATCTTTTTCGCTCCATCTTTCCACCTCCAATTTGGACTCCCACTTCTCCTCGTTCCCTCCACCTCCGACACATATATCCTCTTGGTCAATCTTTCCTCACTCATTCTCTCCATGTGCCCAAACCATTTCAAAACACCCTCTTCTGCTCTCTCAACCACGCTCTTTTTATTTCCACACATCTCTCTTACCCTTACATTACCTACTCGATCAAACCACCTCACACCACACATTGTCCTCAAACATCTCATTTCCAGCACATCCACCCTCCTGCGCACAACTCTATCCATAGCCCACGCCTCGCAACCATACAACATTGTTGGAACCACTATTCCTTCAAACATACCCATTTTTGCTTTCCAAGATAATGTTGTCGACTTCCACACATTCTTCAAGGCTCCCAGGATTTTCGCCCCCTCCCCCACCCTATGATTCACTTCCACTTCCATGGTTCCATCCGCTGCCAGATCCACTCCCAGATATCAAAAACACTTTACTTCCTCCAGTTTTTCTCCATTCAAACTTACCTCCCAATTGACTTGACCCTCAACCCTACTGTACCTAATAACCTTGCTCTTATTCACATTTACTTTTAACTTTCCTCTTTCACACACTTTACCAAACTCAGTCACCAGCCTCTGCAGTTTCTCACATGAATCAGCCACCAGCACTGTATCATCAGCGAACAACAACTGACTCACTTCCCAAGCTCTCTCATCCACAACAGACTGCATACTTGCCCCTCTTTGCAAAACTCTTGCATTCACCTCCCTAACAACCCCATCCATAAACAAATTAAACAACCATGGAGACATCACACACCCCTGCCACAAACCTACATTCACTGAGAACTGAGGGGGCGAAAATTCTGGGAGCCTTGAAGAATGTTTGGAAGTCGAGAACATTATCTCAGAAAGCAAAAATGGGTATGTTTGAAGGAATAGTGCTTCCAACAATGTTGTATGGTTGCGAGGCATGGGCTATGGATAGAGTTGTGTGCAGGAGGGTGGATGTGCTGGAAATGAGATGTTTGAGGACAATATGTGGTGTGAGGTAGTTTGATCGAGTAAGTAATAATAGGGTAAGAGAGATGTGTGGTAATAAAAAGAGCATGGTTGAGAGAGCAGAAGAGGGTGTTTTGAAATGCTTTGGTCACATGGAGAGAGTGAGTGAGGAAAGATTGACCAAGAGGATATATGTGTCGGAGGTGGAGGGAACGAGGAGAAGTGGGAGACCAAATTGGAGGTGGAAAGATGGAGTGAAAAAGATTTTGTGTGATCGGGGCCTGAACATGCAGGAGGGTGAAAGGCGGGCAAGGAATAGAGTGAATTGGATCGATGTGGTATACCGGGGTTGACGTGCAGTCAGTGGATTGAATCAGGGCATGTGAAGCGTATGGGGTAAACCATGGAAAGTTGTGTGGGGCCTGGATGTGGAAAGGGAGCTGTGGTTTCGGGCATTATTGCGTGGCAGCTAGAGACTGAGTGTGAACGAATGGGGCCTTTGTTTTTTCCTAGCGCTACCTCGCACACATGAGGGGGGAGGGGGATGGTATTCCATGTGTGGCGAGGTGGCGATGGGAATGAATAAAGGCAGACAGTGTGAATTGTGTGCATGGGTATATATGTATGTGTCTGTGTGTGTATATATATGTGTACATTGAGATGTATCGGTATGTATATTTGCGTGTGTGGACGTGTATGTATATGCATGTGTATGGGGGTGGGTTGGGCCATTTCTTTCGTCTGTTTCCATGCGCTACCTCGCAAACGCGGGAGACAGCGACAAAGCAAAATAATGATAATAATAATTTTTTTTTTTTCATACTATTCGCCATTTCCCGCATATATATATTATCATATACACATATACATACACATACGCAGAGATATGCATATATACCCATGTATTCATACTGGCTTGCCTTCATCCATTCCTGGTGCTACCCCACCCCACAGGGAACAGCATCACTACTCCCTGCTTCATCAAGGTAGTGCCAGGAAGGCAGACAAAAAAAGGCAACATTCATCCACACCCAGTCTCTGACTGTCATGTGTCATGCTACAAAACCACAGCTCCCTATCCACATCCAGGCTCCACAGACCTTTCCATGGTTTTCCCCAGATGTTTCACATACCCTGGTTCAGTCCATTGACAGCATGTCAGTCTGGTATACCATTTCATTCCAATTCACTGTGTTCCATGTATGCCTCTCACCCTCCTGTATGTCCAGGCCC
Organism: Panulirus ornatus; assembly: GCF_036320965.1. Lineage (NCBI taxonomy): Eukaryota > Metazoa > Arthropoda > Malacostraca > Decapoda > Palinuridae > Panulirus > Panulirus ornatus. The sequence goes on along the minus strand of NC_092225.1, from coordinate 87,541,491 downwards.
CAGTCACTCAAAATCTTTTTCACTCCATCCTTCCACCTCCAGTTTGATCTCCCACTTCTTGTTCCCTCCACCTCTGACACATATATCCTCTTTGTCAACCTTTCCCCGCTCATTCTCTCCATATGTCCAAACCATTTCAACACACCCTCTTCTACTCTTTCAACCACACTTTTTTATTACCACACATCTCTTTAACACTTTCATTTCTTACACATACAAACACACACATATACATATATACGCATGTACATATTCATACTTGCTCATCTTTATTCATTCGTGGTACCACCCTACCCCACAGGAAACAGCATTGCCATCCCCTGCATCAGCAAGGTAGCACCAGAAAACATATAAAGAATTGCCAAATCTGCACTTATCCATTCTCTAATCTATTTGAATCTTAATGTAAACTCATCCTGCTGTTGAATGACTTAATATACACTTTTTAGCATGTTTCACTAATTTCAGTCTTTGATCCAAACAATCAACATCTGGTCCATGTCCTTCATAACTTCACCTTTGATATGAGAGATCTGTGTTGCACCTCAAAGGTATCATGCTGGAGGCACGCTGCCTCACTCTGTATCTCATTCTTATCTATACCACTTTGATCAGCATTGAAAGCCTCAAAATCTTTAACTTTACCCCCAAGTTGGTACTCTTCCTGCTCTTCTTCCCACAAGTACTAGACTCATGTTGGCATTTTCCACATATAGTTGTAGTGGGTTTGAAGGAGTTAAGTGCAATATTAGAATATAAGAATGCGAGTTGTATGATAACTGCAAGTTATATTTATTGGACTGGCTGCTTTAGTTTTTGATGAATCCCAAAATGATTGTATGCCCTGTGTTAGCAGTCATTTGTCTGGACAGCTAAGGCAGATTTAGCTTCATGTATCCAAGTAGTGAGTAGAAGAGTAGACTTGCAAGCAGGGATCAAAGGATAGTTAAGCAAAAAAAAAAAGAATTTATACCTAAGGAATTAGGTGTTCTCAAACTTTTTTTTTTCCATTGGAGGCTTCAGTCATAAACAAAAGTCCATATCAAGGCTGGGTCTTAATTGAAACATAGAAAGGTTAATGAATGGGAAAAAGAAGAAACAAGGGAAAATATTTCCAAATTTTGGAGGAAGTGAAAAACCAGTCTTTTGAAATATTCCAGGTCACTGTTATTGGGAAAAGCATGAGAGGATAGAGAGTTCCAGTGTCAAAATATAGGGAAAGAAACCATTAACAAAACAGCCCATGCTTGAGTTGCCTACAACGTTATCGTATGACATAGCAGCTTGCTGAGCATTACATAGTCTAGGTAGTGGTGGGGACACAAAAGTAGCCAACTCTCAGAAGCAAAAACCAAAGTTGTACTGATAGAAGAGTGAAGTGATCTAACGCTGTGGCATAGAGCAAGTGTATCGAGTTTTGAAGTTAGCTTGGGAGAGCTTAAGAATTGAATTCTTTCAACCCAACTCTGTCAGGTAAGGATGGAGAGCTAGAACCACTCTAGATGTGAGAGCAGTACTCCATGCTAGAACAGATCAATCCTTTGAGTAAACAGAGCAACTGCTCAGAAGAGAAATTTTGACATCTCAACAGACTTCCAGTTTCTTTGAGGCAGACTTAGCTATATCTGTAATGTTGGGTCTTCATGTTGAAGGAGAGAGGAAAGATGTGAGGAATTTTCAATAGAGAGATGGGCAGAAACTGGGTCTTGGAGACATTACACTTAACAAGATTTTATCTGCCCCACTGAAATATCTTGTCTAAGTCTGAATTTCTTGAGGAAGTTGTGTCAAGATGAGTTGCAGATTGGATTAGAGAAGCAGCAGAATTGAAGGATTCAGAGGAATGTCATCAGTATATGAGTGCATTTGGTTATTTGTGGAAGAAAGGAGATCATTGATAAAAAGGAGAAAAAGTGTGGAAGACAGGTCACAACCTTGAGGGACACTACTGTTAGTGGAGAAAGGGGGAGAGGCTGATCTGCTAACAACCACATAGATATGAGGGAGCAAAATGAAGGAGGGAAAGCAAAAGAGGGAAGCTTAGAAATGAGACCCCAATGCTATAAATATATCAAGGGCAACTACATAAGATTTCGCAAAATATTTCAGAGACGATTACCAAACATTAATAAGATAGGAAGAGTATCACTGGTTGATCTCACCTTACAGAAACCATATTGGTAATCAGAGAGGAAGATGAGATTTAAGATGTCTGAGGATATTGGAGTTGAGGAGGGATTCAAAGACTTTGGAAATGGTAGATGTCAAAGCAGCAGGACAGTAGTTAGAGAGGATAGAACAGTCATCGTTCTTCAGGATGGGATATACCAAAGCATGCTTCCAAGAAGGGAAAATTATGGTTTTTAAACAGAAATGGAACAGATGAGCAAGCACAGGTGCAAGTTCAGAGGCACATTCTTTCAGTACATGGGGATGGATGCAATCAGGGCCATAAGTCTTGCTTGGGTTATTTCTTTTTGTGGTTGGTCATTTAGCAGTTAGAGATAGTTTTATGTCCGTATTATAAAATCTTAAAGAATCACTTAAAAGGAAATATGTTTTGTGCTGATTTGAGTGAAACTATTTTCTGTGGTTTCTTGTGTTTATGATCCGATAGCTCAGCTTCAAATAGCCAGAGATGAGTGTTGCGTAAAAGCTCACTGTGTTCCTACTTAACTAACATGTAAATTTAGAAGCTCAACACTGGCTTCTGTTGTATTAGTGTCATGTTAGACAAAATAGCCCACTCTCCCCACCTGGTTTTCATGCACAAGGTAGCACTGTACTTTGATGGCACAATCTCACTGGCAGTGCCTCTATGGATGCTCAGAGATTTAATGATAATCAGAGAGATTACTGTGTATGATACATGTTCGCTAATTTTTGCATGGGTAAGGTGGCATCCATAACAGATATGATACATGTTTGCTAATTTTTGCATGGGTAAGGTGGCATCCATAACAGATGACCGAGCCTTAGAACTTAGATCTGAGAACATAAGAAGAATTACCTGTTTCTCTGCTGTCGTCTTGAAAGCATTTGTGAAAATGTACATGCGTCTTATCATGGAAAGAGTTAACATAAGTGTATTATGCATAAAATCAATGCTTCTCTTTGTAAAGGTTGAGTGAATAGGAAACATTTGTCAATAATTCCACTCACTGAATTTACATAGTTTCTGCAGTGTTTCACTCATATAACTTTTCTTTTTTCTACTTATAAATTGTAAGTAATCCATCATAATTTTTCCAGAAATCTGTTCATAGGAACCAGTTTTTTAACATGTTATTGCAGGTATCTGGTTTTACTATTTTTCAACTTTATTTTTAAGGTGGCTCAGGTTATTAGAAATTTTCTTGCCTTTGGCTTTTCTCTGGTGTTTGGTGTCTTTTGTCATTGACAGGAGACCTCAAAATACCAATTACTCATTTCAGACTGAAACTTTTACATTCAAATGACAGCTGTAATTTTTTGTCTCTGCAGGTGAAACCGTTTACAGATATCGTCGTTATCCTGAGCGCCACCAAGTCATTGGGCAGGTTTTCAGTCACACTTCTCCGATCTTGGATTTAGACTTATCCCCGTACAATGAATGTATCCTTTTGTAGGTCTAAGAATTTTCATTCATGGAGGTTTGTGAAGGCTTGCTTGCATAACTCTTTAGGCCTTTTGATCCTTCAAAACAAGGCACATTCATACTCTTACTTCTGTTGTGATACCAGAAGGTAAGTTTTCTAAAGCCATTGGTTAAAGTAAGTATTGATAGATATAGCAGAGATCATTGAGATTATCAGATCAGTAAAGGAAAAGTAATAAAGAATAAAATGAAGTTACAGATTTGGTAAAACAGAGCCATTAGATCTATCCCTTCATATTTCCACCATTTTTGACACATTTCCTCTCCTCACTCATGAGTGGGAAGAGAGGAGAGTGAGTGGCTCCAAGTGAATGTAGGTCTGCAGCCGGGGTGTGCAGTGTCACCATGGCTGTTTAATTTGTTTGTAGATGGGGTATTGAGGGAGGTAAATGTAAGTTTTGGAGAGAGTGACAAGTATGCAGTCTGGAGGGGATGAGGGGGCCTAGGAAGTGAGTCAGTTGTTGTTCACTGGTGACATAGCTATGGTAGCAGATTGGAGTGAAAAATATGCAGAAGTTGGTGACTGAGTTTGGAAAAATTGGTGAAAGGAGGAAGTTGAGAGTTAATGTGAATAAAAGAAAGGTCATTGAGTTTTGCAGGGTAGAAGGACAGGTTAGTTGGTGTGAATGTTTGAATTGAGAGAATGTGGAGGAAGGGAAGTGTTTTAGATACCTGGGAGTGGACATGGTGGCAAATGAAACCATGGAAGTGGAAGTGAGTCATAGGTTGGAGGAGGGGGCAAAGGTTCTAGAATCATTGAGGAGAGTGTGGAAAGTGAGATGGTTATCTAGATGCAAAAATGGGTATCTGAAGGTATAGTAGTCACAAGAATGTTATATGGATGCAAGGCATTGGCTATAGATGTATGATATGCAGAGGAGAGAGGTGTTGGAAATAAAATGTTTGAGGACAGTATGTTGTGTGAGGTGGTTTGATTAAGGAACAAAAGGATAAGGGAGAAGTGTAATGAAAATAGTGTAGTTGATAGAGCTGAGGAGGATGTGCTGAAATGGTTTGGAGATATGGTGAGAATGAGTGAGGAGAAGTTGACGAAGAGGATATATGTGTGAGAAGTGGAGGGGACATGGAGATGGGGAAGACCATGTTAGAGATGTAAGGATGAAGTGAAAAAGATTTTGAGTGATCGGGGTCTGAACACAAGGAGGGTGAAAGGCGTGCAAGGGTTAGAGTGAATTGGAATGATGTTGTATACAGAGGGCTGTGCTGTCAGTGGACTGAACTAAGGCATATGAAGTGGCTGGAGGAAACTATGGAAAGGTCTTTTGGGCCTGTTTGTGGATAGGGAATTGTGGTTTCAGTATATTGTATATGCCAGTTAGAAAATGGGGATGCGAGTAAATGGTGCCCATTTCTGTCTGTTCCTGGCACTACCTTTCCAACATGGGAAACAGTGATTTAGCATGAAGAAAAGTACAATGCGATTTTGCTATGATGTCTGGGTTAGTACATTGCTTTTACTGCTAGATGGATAGAAAGAAAAACATTCCTGTGCTGGCTTTGTGGATGACACCTTCTTCTTTAGAAAGGGAATTACCATTGCATTTCAGACAGTAGGATTTCATAATTGACAGTTGTCCAGTGGAGAAAATAAGTTTAGATGGAAAAGATACTTATTACATCATGATGCTAGACAGTTCATTTGTCTCTGCCTATGCACCTACTCCTTATACAGGCTCCACACAACTTCCCCAAAGTAAGATAGTTGGAGGTGTGTAGGTCTCATAGGGGTTGATGGAGGAGCAATTAGATAGCTGGCATGAAGAATAGTGAGTGATTGGTAGACTTTTTCATATATTATTTTTCATGCTTTTGTATGATTATGGTGTTCAAGGTGTGTACTCCTGGAGGCACCCTTTATTTGACATGATCACTAATGATGGCACAATGAAGAAATAAGCCTTTCCTTTATTAAAGCCGAGAGTTACTGATGCTTGATGTGAGTTTTGTCAGAATCAACCTGTTTTGAATGTAGCATACTGAATATTGAAATATAGCAATTTTCCTTTTGTATATTTGTGGTTTTCCTTTGAGAAATGTAGCAGAGAGGGAATTATGAACCTTGACTTTGTAAATTTCCTTAACTTGATACAGATCTTATTACTGCAGGGAAAGACAATATGGTTGGCCTTCTCCATCTTGGAGCTCCAAATCATGGTTGGACACAACGATGTGAATTTACTTAAGGAAATTAACTAAGAATTTAGGATGTAACTTGGATGTCTGATTACCCTTCTTTATATGAAGAATTTAGAGTATCTCTTTTTCATGTAAATCTGCTCCCAGTATAGACTGTAGTGAAATTATTTTAAGTTGGTAGATTTCATAGTGCATATTCTCCAGGATTCTTGATTAGATTCATAGTATTAAAAACTTTTCTAATTTTCTTTTATATACTTCATTATAAAGGGTTAAAGAAATGAGGCATTTTCATTTGAGTGCCAGTATGCAAAATGATGTGAATGTTTTGTGCAATGTTTTTTTTCTACAGATATAGATGATTTAAAGTTTTTAAAGAATGTCACACAAAGTGAAAAAAGGTTGTATGTCATTTGTTTTTATATGTAGTATGTTCCTTAAGTCATAAGGTTGTATATTTTAATATTTTTATGTACATATATAGATACCTTGTTTTCTTTAGCATGGGCAAAAATGAAAGTGTGCATAAGTCTCAACACTCATCTGGGTGACACTTGTACTGTGTATGAATGAATGAGTAACAGTAGGATGACTGTTTTTGGTGTTAGATAAATTGGCTGGTATCTCAACATTTAGGTAATTTTATATATGATAAAGGTAGTTCTATGCATTTTGTGTGGCGATTATTTCTAATAAGATTTTAGTCTGTTTCCATGAGTTGGTATCTTGCAGGATGTTGAACTGGTCAAGATGTCTGCTGTTAATGGATGTCTCACTTCCTGTAGGATAAGTGAATGTTTGATTGTGGTATTTAATCAGACATGAAATCTGAAGGTTTCTGCCTGAGTTTTTGCACAGTTTTGCACAGTTCCTATCTTTAGATAGGTTACAGTTGTTTTATGTTTTAGTATTCAGTAACAAATAATGTTTACATTTGATTTAATATAAAAGATATTTCTAACCCATTGACTCTGGTTAGTCTTGATATTTAGTGTACACCTGTGCAGCACTTTTATGTAAATTTAGAAAAATTATCTTTTTTTTTTCTTTGTCATAATTTAACATTTTTTCTGAAACAAATGATACATATATCATGGTAGTAAAACTTTACTTTCTGAAGCTAATGATATACAAATCATCATAGTAAAACTTTATAAAACGTGATGATTTTATCATATGAATAAATGTTCTGGATGCAACTCTGCCAGCAGTACAATGCATTCCTCTGTATGGCATAAAATATACACATCTCATTGCACTCACCTTATAATTTCCATTAATCTATTTTCCATCATTTATATGCATTTATATACATTATGTAGATTAATATTCATTATTTATATACATTTTCTTTGCCGTCTGGGCAGCACAAAATGATGTATTATCCTCCATTGCTTTTTGATGGCTACTTTCAAGCTGAGTTGAAAAAATGCTGGTAGTGGATGTGGAAATGTCTGAATTGTCAGTATTTGTTTTCTGACTTACTTCTTTATTTATCACATGTGGGATTTTTAAATACCTAAGACTGTACAGAGAGTACTTACAGTCAACTGCTAGAAACATCCCAAACAGTGTAAGGCACATCAACAGTCAATGGGTTAATACACAATTTAACTCCTAAATGGCACACAACTTTTTAACTGAACTGGTAAAAAAATAATATTTTACATAAAGCTTTCAGATGTTTTACTCAGAAGCCTGCAAGAGAGTGTCTGATAGTTTGATAAATTAGAGTTATGACAGCAGACCAGTAAGGTGAATTTATTCCAAAGTGTGAAAGACAGGTACCTCAAAAACAACAGTTAATAATTACAAATAGTTTCATAATTTGATATTTTTTTTACTGAAAAGGCATGACTGTTTACATGTAGATAATGAGGATGTAAGGCATGTGTACGTGTAGGAAGAGAGGAAAGTGATTGGTTCTCAGTGAATGTAGGTTTGCGGCAGGGGTGTGTGATGTCTCCATGGTTGTTTAATTTGTTTATGGATGGGGTTGTTAGGGAGGTGAATGCAAGAGTTTTGGAAAGAGGGGCAAGTATGAAGTCTGTTGGGGATGAGAGAGCTTGGGAAGTGAGTCAGTTGTTGTTCGCTGATGATACAGCGCTGGTGGCTGATTCATGTGAGAAACTGCAGAAGCTGGTGACTGAGTTTGGTAAAGTGTGTGAAAGAAGAAAGTTAAGAGTAAATGTGAATAAGAGCAAGGTTATTAGGTACAGTAGGGTTGAGGGTCAAGTCAATTGGGAGGTAAGTTTGAATGGAGAAAAACTGGAGGAAGTAAAGTGTTTTAGATATCTGGGAGTGGATCTGGCAGCGGATGGAACCATGGAAGCAGAAGTGAATCATAGGGTGGGGGAGGGGGCGAAAATCCTGGGAGCCTTGAAGAATGTGTGGAAGTCGACAACATTATCTCGGAAAGCAAAAATGGGCATGTTTGAAGGAATAGTGGTTCCAACAATGTTGTATGGTTGCGAGGTGTGGGCTATGGATAGAGTTGTGCGCAGGAGGGTGGATGTGCTGGAAATGAGATGTTTGAGGACAATGTGTGGTGTGAGGTGGTTTGATCGAGTAAGTAATGTAAGGGTAAGAGAGATGTGTGGAAATAAAAAGAGCATGGTTGAGAGAGCAGAAGAGGGTGTTTTGAAATGGTTTGGACACATGGAGAGAATGAGTGAGGAAAGATTGACCAAGAGGATATATGTGTCGGAGGTGAAGGGAACGAGGAGAAGTGGGAGACCAAATTGGAGGTGGAAAGATGGAGTGAAAAAGATTTTGAGTGATCGGGGCCTGAACATGCAGGAGGGTGAAAGGCGGGCAAGGAATAGAGTGAATTGGATCGATGTGGTATACCGGTTGACGTGCTTTCAGTGGATTGAATCAGGGCATGTGAAGCGTCTGGGGTAAACCATGGAAAGTTGTGTGGGGCCTGGATGTGGAAAGGGAGCTGTGATTTCGGGCATTATTGCATGACAGCTAGAGACTGAGTGTGAACGAATGGGGCCTTTGTTGTCTTTTCCTAGCGCTACCTCGCACACATGAGGGGGGAGGGGGATGGTATTCCATGTGTGGCGAGGTGGCGATTGGAATGAATAAAGGCAGACAATGTGAATTGTGTGCATGGGTATATATGTATGTGTCTGTGTGTGTATATATATGTCTACATTGAGATGTATAGGTATGTATATTTGTGTGTGTGGACGTGTATGTATATACATGTGTATGGGGGTTGGTTGGGCCATTTCTTTCGTCTGTTTCCTTACGCTACCTCGCAAACGCGGGAGACAGCGACAAAGCAAAATAAAAAAAAATAAAATGAGTATTCATAAGATCTTTCCTTATAGGTATCATTTAGCATTTGAATTTTTTTTATGAATTAATATAGATGATTTAGTAATGCTTATGACACATTGCCTCATATTGTATTTATTCTGGGCAGCTATGATTTCTTGCTTGGACGGAGCTGCATTTCTCATTTACAGCCATAAAAGGAACTTCTCATACCAATAAGTCTGGGAAGGAGATAGCATTATCACTCATTTGCAGCACACACACACACACCTTAGTGAAAGGGAGCAAAGGATATGAGTATAAGGCACATCCTTAAATTGGACTGGAGCCACCAGTCGCATGCCACAAGGCTTGGCCTTGGGCCCAATGCTATTCTCAGTGTATGTGGATGACTTGTTTGATGGACTGGATTTCTGCGTAAACATATATCTAAATGATGTCCAGTTTATGACAAATAAGTTATTACTTTAGCTTACAGGGAGACCTAGATAACTCCAAAGTTAGTCTGATGAATGGATGATGAGATTCAATCCAAGTAAGTACAAGATAATGAGGACGGGACATAGTAAAAGAAGGCTTGACTTTGCTTATTACTTACTGGGAATTGAACCACAGGAATGTGTTTGTGAAAGAGACCTTGTGCCAAATCTGATGCTGAGTTGCACATAAGGAGAATTATGAAAAAGGTGAGCTGTCCATTGGCAAATATTAGAATTGCATTCAAGTGTATGGGTAAGAATATTTTTGGCAAGCCATTGGCAACATTAACCAAAACTGGACTATTTCTTGCAAGCCTGGTCTTTTCGTCTGAAGAGGCACAAAGATTTAATTGAAAGGGAACAAAGAAGAGCAATTAAGATGGTACCTAAATTGAAAGGACTGAGCTACAATGAGAGGCTGAGGGCTACAAAGCTGCCTACTATGGAGGTAAGGATAGAAATGGGGTCCTGATAACAACTTTCAAGTGTCTGAATCAGCTGAAAGATACTGAGTGAGCAGTTCTTCAAGAAATGCACCACCAGAGTAACCAGAGGCCATGATGATAAGTTTAACGAAAGGATAGCTAGAAAGGATGTTAAGAAGAGTGATGGATGGTTGGAATAAACTGAACAGGGAGACTGAATGCCAGCACTTTGCAAAGACCTAAGAGCCTACTAAATGGCATATAAAAGTTTACAAGACAGAGCCCTACAAGTAAAGAAGTCTCTCTCCATACTGAACAAATTGATAACAGGTAGGTAATTAAACAGAAACACACAGAGTGAAAGAAGGCCTCACTATCAGTATAATATAGTAGAAAATAAGCTGCAGAAATTTGTGTATGAGGGGGACTTAGGGTTCAACATAATTCTTAAACTTTTGCCAAAGTCCCACCTTAAAAGAATGGTAAAAGACAGTGTCTGCTTGCAAATATTAGAATTGTGTTCAATATTCAACAAGCTGTTCCCATCCAGCATGAGGCCAGAACTAGATTAAGCTTCTCATGTTTGGCTCCCATACTTAAGTAAGCCCATATAACTAATAGAGATGTTCCAGAGGAGGGCAACAAAGATGAGGCCAGAATTAAGTGATCCTAGTTACAGGGAAAAATTTTAAGAGGCCTAAAAATTTTCCTTCATGGAAGAAAGCGAGGGGTAACTTGACCACAACCTTTAACTTTTTAGATCAGCATGATTATGTAGACACTGACCTGTTCTTTGAAAGATGTAAGGATAGAACAACCAGAAGCCATAACATTAAACTAAGCTAGAAACTTATTAGATAATATGTAAAGAAGTGCTTTTGCAGTATGATCATAATGGATGAATTTAACAAATGAATGATGAAACTATGAATGTGGATGACATACAAAAGTTTTGTGATAGTTTAAAAAGTTCATGAGTTGGGGCTCGAGTTTAAAATTCCCTCCCCATACAGCACAAATAAGTAATTACACTCACCTAAATATGTTTGCAAATGATTCATAAGTCATGAAGGAAGTGAAAAACAAGAAAAATTCAATTAACTTACAAGGGAACTAAACAGACTCCAAAGTTGGTCTAATACATGGATGTTGAAATAATGATGGAATAAGAGGAAATATAAATATACTTCAGGTGTCTCTGTAAGAGAAGGGTTCGGACTTGAAGTCATGGCTAACCTGTCGCCAGAGTTCCACATTAGGAAAATCGTTAAGGAGATAAATTGTCTTCTGACAGATATTAGATTAATTTTCAAATATATGGGTAAGGAAATATTAAAGCAAGCTGTTTATGTCTTACACAAGGCTAAAACTACAATATGCCTCTCAAGTTTGGTCACTGCATCTTAAGAACAGAAGGTCCAGAGGTGGCAACAGAGATGGTACCAGTATTTAGAGAGCTGAGTTGCAGGATAAGGCTAAAAGTTTTGAATTTGCTCTCCTTGTAAGAGAAAAGAAAGGGTGGGTGACCTGATAACAACCTTTAAGTTTTTAAAACAGTGAACAGTTCTTCAAGAGTGTAGGGGTAAGGCAACCAGAGGACATAACATGAGATTAAGCAATAAACTTGTCAAAAAGATGTGAAGAATTACTTTTATAGTGTGGATGAATGGAATAAGATGATTGAAGATATGGCTAATGTCTATAAGAGAAGGGCTTGGGAGTTGAAGTCATGGCTAACCTGTCGCCAGAGTTCCACATTAGGAAAATCATTAAGTAGAAAATTGATTTGATATTAAGGCAAGCTGTTTATGTCTTACACAAGGCTAAAACTACAATATATTTCTCAAGTTTGGTCACTGCATCTTAAGAAGCACAAACAGAAGGTCCAGAGGTGGCAACAAAGATGGTACCAGCATTAAGAGAGCTGAGTTGCAGGATAAGGTTAAAAGTTTTGAATTTGCTCACCTTGCAAGAGAAAAGAAAGGTGGTGACCTGATCACAAGCTTTAAGTTTTTAAAATAGTGAACAGTTCTTTGAGAGTGTAGAGGTAGGGCAACCAGAGGAAATAACATAAGATTAAGCAATAAACTTGTTAAAAAGATGTGAAGAATTACTTTTATAGTGTGGATGAATGTAATAAGATGATTGTAAACATGGTTAATGTGGACAGAATACATGATTTTGAGAAGTTGTATGATCGTAGAAAATGTTCAGAGATAGGACCCCATTAGAGTGAAACACTCTCTCTCTCTCTCTCTCTCTCTCTCTCTCTCTCTCTCTCTCTCTCTCTCTCTCTCTCTCTCTCTCTCTCTCTCTCTCTCTCTCTCTCTCTCTCTCTCTCTCTCTCTCTCTCTCTCTCTCTCTCTCTCTCTCTCTCTCTCTCTCTCTCTCTCTCTCTCTCTCTCTCTCTCTCTCTCTCTCTCTCTCTCTCTCTCTCTCTCTCTCTCTCTCTCTCTCTCTCTCTCTCTCTCTCTCTCTCTCTCTCTCTCTCTCTCTCTCTCTCTCTCTCTCTCTCTCTCTCTCTCTCTCTCTCTCTCTCTCTCTCTCTCTCTCTCTCTCTCTCTCTCTCTCTCTCTCTCTCTCTCTCTCTCTCTCTCTCTCTCTCTCTCTCTCTCTCTCTCTCTCTCTCTCTCTCTCTCTCTCTCTCTCTCTCTCTCTCTCTCTCTCTCTCTCTCTCTCTCTCTCTCTCTCTCTCTCTCTCTCTCTCTCTCTCTCTCTCTCTCTCTCTCTCTCTCTCTCTCTCTCTCTCTCTCTCTCTCTCTCTCTCTCTCTCTCTCTCTCTCTCTCTCTCTCTCTCTCTCTCTCTCTCTCTCTCTCTCGTCAGAGTCAAGTATTAGAATTTCATTCAATTACATGGATAAGGACATATTCAGTGAACTATTCAGAAGTAGAATATGCCTCTTATGTTTGGTCGCTGCACTTAAACAAGGACAAAGCTGACAGAGAAGTTCCAGAGGAGGACATCTCAGATGGTACCAGAATTAACAGGGCTGAGTTAGAGGCCAAATTTGTCCATGGAGGAGAGAAGATTAAGGGTGCTTTGATCACACTCTTCAAGTTTTTACACCACTTTGATACATCATCCATTACCAGTTCTTTGAAAGATGAAAAGATAGAACGACAAGGAGCCAGAATAAGAAATTAAGTAAGAAGCTTTTTAGAAAAGATGGAAAGAAATACTTTCATAGTATGATTGAATGGAACAAACTGAGCATTGAAATTTAAATTGGGGACAGCATACCAAACTTTAAAAAAGTTGTAAAATAGGAGAAAGTTCAAGAGATGGAGTCCCATGAGTGCAGAAATCCCTTCCTGCACTGGATTAATTGGTGAGTTACTGAGCACAAGTCAGCACAGGCCAGATGAGGACAACAAGAATGGTACCAGAATTAAGGAAGATCAATTACAGGGAAAAGCTAAAGGCTTTACATTTGCCCACCTTGGAGTGGAGCAGAGAAAGGGATGACCTGATCGCAACCTTTCAGTTTTCAAACCAAATAAGTGACACAGACAGTGAAGAATTCTCTGAGAGATGTAGTGATAGATCGGATAGAGGATATAACTTGAAATTAATCAAGAATCTTGTTAGAAAATGGTGTAAAGAAGTACTTTTATTGTATAAGTGTGGTGGGTGATTGGAATAGAATGACTGATGATATGCTAATGCAAATAACCTACATAATTTTGAAAAGTTGCATTACTATTGAAAATGTTCAAGAGATGGGGCCCCACGAGTGGAAAACTCCCTCTTTATACAGTACAAATAGTTAATTACACACACACACAGAGTGGCAAAGATATAGACGACATGCCTGCCATCCAGCTTTTGCAAGGTATAAAAGAGCTTGGAATGAGTATAGCAGAATTAAGAAAGGAGGAACAGGGAAACTATGAAAGAAATATCGTCAACAGGTCATGAGAAAACCCAAAACTTTTCCGTGAATTTGTCAGGAGTCAGTAGTCTCCTAAGAATCCTCTCACAACTCTAGCATCTTGCACAGCCTTTCTCAACCTTTCATCCACTGCCATGTAGTCTGTCAAACCCTCTTGTTCTTCTCTTCCATCATTTCTCATTTATACATATTCTTCATTAGGCAAAAGCTAAGGAGGATGCAGTATTACTAGAGATGATAACATAAGTTGGCCGCTCCTTAAATGTGAGAAACTGTTCAGAATGAAGTTAACAAACATACATCAGTGTTGATCTTTGATTTCGACAAAACAACACATCCAAACAAAGAAGAAAGAGAAGATAAGAGAGGAAAACATGTCAGATAGCTATGATACAAAGAACTTTCCATGCACAAGTTTAAAAGTAAGAGAAGTTAGGAGAATCTAAGATATAGGCAAGACATTAACACTTTTGGTGTACAAGTTACTTTTTTTAGTGCTCAAAAGACTTTTTCTATGATAAGGTGTACAAAGATATAAAAACCATTCTTTATGAAGTAGAATTTAACATTTTCTAGTTTAGGAAAAGGTCATTATGTATCAGTGTGGCTAAACATAAATAAGCAAAATAATTTGTATTTTTGTTTATGTGATATATGTAAAATACTATCAACACCACTACTTTTTCATATGAATTAATAGTAAAGCATCCTTAGTGAGAGATAAGCAGATTAATTATGTATGAGTGGTGAGTGTTATAGGCAGTAGGGGCACAGCTGTTGGTGTGATGGATGCAACAAGACCCAAGAGAAGGTGTGCGACCATCCCCTATAGTGAATAGGTTACGGTAACTAAGGTCTGTAGGTAGCCCCAGTGGCTCATTCTCTCTTTGAGTGGACATCTGTGGCCAGCATACAGCACCTGAACTGCTCACAGATTTCAACTTTAGGAAAATTATGTATGTACACTGATGCTAATAGCACTTGAATACATAAGTGTAGACAGAAGACAACAGGACTGTGATACAAAGTGTAGATTAATGCTAATAGCTTTGTAAGGGTTAAAAGATTACCAGTAGTATGATGTGCAGCCAAGAAGTGCATAAGCAGGTCAATAAACTTGGCAAGAAAGGATGAGTTCAGAGGAGTGATTGTCAGAGGTGACAAACCAAGAAAAAAGCAAGAGAGCAAAAGAATCTAGACCCCCCAAAAAAGAGGAATCAGATCAGGTCAGAGAAAGGAACAACACTTCCACCTGCAGCCTCAGGAGGCCAAGATTAACAAGTTGAACTTTCCTTAGACTAAGGATCATATATACAAATGCAAATGAAGTGGTAGTAAATGGTTTGGAGCTATAGTTCAAAGACCAAATTAAGGGAATTCTGTCATGGCAGGAGTAGCAGAGAAAAACCTCACAAAAGAGTTAAAAGTCTTGCCTAATCTGTCCAGATGGGCACACTGTAGTAAGGAGGAACAGAGAAGATAAAAGAGTGGAGACTGGCCCTTTTGATAAGAATTACAATTAAAGCTCAGGTAATACTGATGGATAGCTCATTCAAATAGTAAATAATTCATAAAATTACCACAGGAAAGAAGTGCATTGCGATGCTAGTAGTTTACAAACTTCCAGGAAACTGCAGTGACCCAAAGTATTAGTGCAATATCAGGATGGTAAAAGGAGCAGCAAAGCTCTCCCTCCTCGGAGATGGTATGGTCCTATTGATGGGGATTTCATTTATAAGGAAAAAGACAAAATATTTAGATTTCCATAGAGAGTCATGGAGTTGCTAGTTCTGCATCAGCACATCACAGCATATGAGAACCAGGGGAAGTGATACATCATCTGTGCTAGTCCTTGTCTTTGCACACAGTAGCATGGAAATTGAACATATCAAGTATGATACTCCAATAAGAAAAAGTGATTCTGTAATGCTTAAGTTTGAATGTGATTAAGAGAAAATAAAGGGGATCAGAGATGAAACAGAACTCAAAGAGGAAGTATGTAATTAAGAGAACATTTTGATTAGAGAGGAGACAGTACTCAAAGATGAAGTATAATCATGGCATCTATGCAGAGCTGAACACGTTTTATGTAAATATTGGAAAATACAAAACAATGCAATAGAAAGTTCTATGAAATATTCTGTACAATGAAAATGTTAGATCTGGACACCAGTGAATGTAGACAGAGGACAAAGTTAAAGACATACTTCATGAAAAGATGTGAAAAAGCAAAAGATCTGTGATGTACAATGGAGAGATATAGATGACACCATAGCCAGCCAGTATTTGATAGTTTTGAAATAGGAAATAAAATATTTCCAGATTGGGAGGGAGGAGCAGAGAAACTTTAAAAAGAATACTGTGTACAAGACAAAAGACAATCTGTGCTAATCAGGCAAAGGTATTTACAGGGATGAACTGTTGAAGACATTGGGGAAATGTGCAAGGAGCTGAATGATATTTAAAACTGTTTTCATAGTAGAGGTCACTGTTACCCCAACACCAGCATGAAAATGACTGAGCCTGACCCATGTAAAGCACATAATTCTGATGAAGTTTCTCCTTACGTGCTTGTCAGAATGAGCAAGATGTTGAGAAACTGGATTTATTTGTCTCATGTTATGTTCTCTGCAGGTTTCTCCAAAGCTTATGGTTACTATGTTCACACATGAGCAGTCAGACTTTCCTACTATTCTCACAGGAAAACAAAAGAAATGACAGTCACTAGGAAATGCTTGTAATGTCAGTCTAAGAGTGCCACCTGTTGTTGATTTTTTTCTATGGGTCTTTAAACACATGATAAAGAAAATACACACCCTACATTATCTGCAAAAAAAAAAAGTCAACTTCCCAATACATTTTCAAAGATGGTGTCACATTTTAGTACTCTGTCATCTCTTCTTTGGTCTTGATTACCACTGCAGATGTATTGGCATGGAACTGGCAAGGTTTCTTAAGTGTTGGTCCATGCTTTGGGTCCTTAGTGTCTTGATCTTCTGAATAAGGCACGAGACTGATGTGTTGCAGCAATCAACTACCTGATCATGCATTCTGAGTGCACAGTGTGCCTAAAATTCTCACATCTACCCAAATTTTCTTGCTTCCAAAACAAGAATATGGGCTGTCTCCTACTCAGGATGGTAAGAGTCAACCATTTTGAAACAATGTGGAAGAAGCACATTCCCAAATTGAGGTGACAGGTAGATGAGTAAAGAGAACATTCTTCCCTTTAGATAGCCTAAGGCACACTGAGGTGGGTTTTTAGTGTTCACATGTTTAGAAACACTGGTCTCGGTGACCAGATGTACAATAAGTTGACCCTGAGAGCATCATATGCTTGTACGCACAACAAACCATAGCTGTGCCTTTGAAAATATTTGGGGACAGACAATTTTTTATGTAGACTCTGTATGTATGGAGTAATTATTATGAGCACATTGTGAGTGGCTCATCATGAATGATCTTGTAGATAGTGAAAATATATCACTGTATTCACCTCCAGAAATATGAAACATTGACTGTATCACATGCTTGCCTTCCAGCATGATATACATAACTGAACAGAGACCACAATTCTCTTTGGCTAGGTGCTTAGTATCATCAAATTATTGAATAATTGTGTGACAACTGGGAAGATATCATGATATTTTTAGTGGAGATATTTTTAATGTGAAAGGGCTGTTACGAAAGCAGGTATCTCCCACAATCTTACATGCTCCTTAAGGGACTTTCAAACATTACTCTACTGGCTTACATCAGCATGCCAGTAGTTTTTACTCCATTTATGAACTTACTGGTGTATGTGCATACACAATCAAGTGTTGGGGCTTCATGTAATTAAAATTTAAATGATGCTTTTTTTTTATTCATATTTACATAACGTTATTTGTATCCGTCCCATTTATTACATCATGCTGAATAATGTTTTCACTTATTTCTGATATGGGATGAGTCTTTGAGAGTGATATCTAAATGTGTTCATAGATCTGATAAGTGAATAGGTCCTTATGATTCACTAATGATTTCTCTGCTGGGTTAAGTAATCTCAAAATATGTTATCACATGATTTTTTAGTTAATTGTTATTTGTTACCATGTATGATTCTTTGGTTCTGAACTTACATATAGACTGAGCAGTGAATGATATATTAGTGATTCATGAATGATTGCTGTTGAGTTTAATAGATCTAAGTATTTATGTAGGTTCTTTCAGTCTTCCTTCATGTAAGCATATTTTATAGTAATGAAAGCCAAAGAATGAAAGATAATAAAGGAGAACTGCATTTAGGCAATAGATATGTTCTTTATAGTTATGGAGTAAATTTTTTATTTGTTTTTAGATTAGTTTGTACTTTTATTAAAAGCAATGTGTTAGGTATATTTTTATTACCTTCACCTGAAAATTCCATTAGATTGAAAACTGTTATGCCTGTAATGATAATGAACAGTCGCAAAATGTTAAGTAACTATTTGATGATAATCTTCAGGAATCAGTTGCTAGTGATTTTATTCATACATTGTTGTGACTAAACAATAAGAATTCTATCTGAAGTTCTTCAGGAACATACTAGGTAATGATGAATGTAAAGAATGTAACCATCCTCTCCCAACTAGACTTCAATACTTTTATAAGTGGATTGTATTCCAGTGTGCAACAATCTTAGTATAGGAGAAAGATTTTGTAATGGAGCACCCTACTGTAATTACAGAAAATTATGTCATTCATCTGTTTAACTCATATCTTTAACCCAAGCAGTTTATGAGCAAATGATCAAGCAAATCAACCTCTCCCCTCACACACATACTCTTAACTTGTGTTCAGAATGCTAAAGTGAACAATATTTATACACTACCAAAGTGTTTCTTGATTGATATTTGCATATTAAGTTTTTTTTTTTTTTTTTTTTTTTTTTTTTTTTTTTTTTTTTTGCTGTCTCCCGCGTTTGCGAGGTAGCACAAGGAAACAGACGAAAGAAATGGCCCAAACCACCCCCATACACATGTATATACATACTTCCACACACGCAAATATACATACCTACACAGCTTTCCATGGTTTACCCCAGACGCCTCACATGCCCTGATTCAATCCACTGACAGCACGTCAACCCCGGTATACCACATCGCTCCAGTTCACTCTATTCCTTGCCCTCCTGCATGTTCAGGCCCCGATCACCCAAAATCTTCTTCACTCCATCTTTCCACCTCCAATTTGGTCTCCCTCTTCTCCTCGTTCCCTCCACCTCCGACACATATATCCTCTTGGTCAATCTTTCCTCACTCATTCTCTCCATGTGACCAAACCATTTCAGAACACCCTCTTCTGCTCTCTCAACCACGCTCTTTTTATTTCCACACATCTCTCTTACCCTTACGTTACTTACTCGATCAAACCACCTCACACCACACATTGTCCTCAAACATCTCATTTCCAGCACATCCATCCTCCTGCGCACAACTCTATCCATAGTCCACGCCTCGCAACCATACAACATTGTTGGAACCACTATTCCTTCAAACATACCCATTTTTGCTTTCCGAGATAATGTTCTCGACTTCCACACATTCTTCAAGGCTCCCAGAATTTTCGCCCCCTCCCCCACCCTATGATCCACTTCCACTTCCATGGTTCCATCCGCTGCCAGATCCACTCCCAGATATCTAAAACACTTCACTTCCTCCAGTTTTTCTCCATTCAAACTCACCTCCCAATTGACTTGACCCTCAACCCTACTGTACCTAATAACCTTGCTCTTATTCACATTTACTCTTAACTTTCTTCTTTCACACACTTTACCAAACTCAGTCACCAGCTTCTGCAGTTTCTCACATGAATCAGCCACCAGCGCTGTATCATCAGCGAACAACAACTGACTCACTTCCCAAGCTCTCTCATCCCCAACAGACTTCATACTTGCCCCTCTTTCCAAAACTCTTGCATTCACCTCCCTAACAACCCCATCCATAAACAAATTAAACAACCATGGAGACATCACACACCCCTGCTGCAAACCTACATTCACTGAGAACCAATCACTTTCCTCTCTTCCTACACGTACACATGCCTTACATCCTCGATAAAAACTTTTCACTGCTTCTAACAACTTGCCTCCCACACCATATATTCTTAATACCTTCCACAGAGCATCTCTATCAACTCTATCATATGCCTTCTCCAGATCCATAAATGCTACATACAAATCCATTTGCTTTTCTAAGTATTTCTCACATACATTCTTCAAAGCAAACACCTGATCCACACATCCTCTACCACTTCTGAAACCACACTGCTCTTCCCCAATCTGATGCTCTGTACATGCCTTCACCCTCTCAATCAATACCCTCCCATATAATTTGCCAGGAATACTCAACAAACTTATACCTCTGTAATTTGAGCACTCACTCTTATCCCTTTTGCCTTTGTACAATGGCACTATGCACGCATTCCGCCAATCCTCAGGCACCTCACCATGAGTCATACATACATTAAATAACCTTACCAACCAGTCAACAATACAGTCACCCCCTTTTTTAATAAATTCCACTGCAATACCATCCAAACCTGCTGCCTTGCCGGCTTTCATCTTCCGCAAAGCTTTTACTACCTCTTCTCTGTTTACCAAATCATTTTCCCTAACCCTCGCACTTTGCACACCACCTCGACCAAAACACCCTATATCTGTCACTCTATCATCAAACACATTCAACAAACCTTCAAAATACTCACTCCATCTCCTTCTCACATCACCATTACTTGTTATCACCTCCCCATTTGTGCCCTTCACTGAAGTTCCCATTTGCTCCCTTGTCTTACGCACTTTATTTACCTCCTTCCAGAACATCTTTTTATTCTCCCTAAAATTTAATGATACTCTCTCACCCCAACTCTCATTTGCCCTTTTTTTCACCTCTTGCACCTTTCTCTTGACCTCCTGTCTCTTTCTTTTATACGTCTCCCACTCAATTGCATTTTTTCCCTGCAAAAATCGTCCAAATGCCTCTCTCTTCTCTTTCACTAATACTCTTACTTCTTCATCCCACCACTCACTACCCTTTCTAATCAACCCACCTCCCACTCTTCTCATGCCACAAGCATCTTAAGCATATTAAGTTAATTCCTCAAATAACAAACATATCTATTCTTACCTTGGCCTTCTCTCATTCACAACACTTCCAATGCACATGATCAGCAATGTTTCACTTTGAGCAGTTTACTTATTTTGTCTATCTGTTAAGAATCATTCATTTTTCTTCTTTTCCTTATACTTTCAGTTATACTTGCACATTAACTTCCCAAGTAACACATCATATGTTTTTGCCCTATGTGACATTAGCAACTCATTCATAAATGTGTCTTTTTAAAAAAGATTTTCATGTGGCATATCTTTTCACATATTCATTAAGTTTGTATTTCTAATTCCAATTATTATACACTGTTGGGTATGCATGTCAACTTTTCTCATTTTTTCACTTGTCTTGAACTTATACACACTGTTTAACATTTTTTCATTAGATTTAGGAGAAAAACTAAGATTGTAAATCTTTACATCAAAGGTGGGGACAACCCACAATCAACACTCAATATCCTTCCATTCACTAGACTCTCGTTGCAAGTTTAATTGTCCTCCTCAGCATGACTCTACTCACTTCTTCAGGTTTTCAATTACCATTCTTATTAATCAGGGCAACATAGATACCTAGATTCTTGATATTTTCTCAAGCCTTTATATTCAGACTGATATTTCAACATCAGCAAAACTATTGGATTGTTTGTGGACCTTGTATCCCCAAACTTTGAGGTTAAGTATATTTTTTTATTATATTTAATCGCCGCCTCCCTTGTTAGCTAGGTAGTGCAAGGAAGCAAATGAAAGACTGGTCCAACCCACCCCCATACACATGTAAATACATAAATGCCCATACACCCACATATACATACCTATATATTTCAGCTTGTATATACATATACATACACAGACATATACATGTATACACATGTACATATTCATACTTGCTGCTTTCATCCAATCTCGTCACCACCCTGCCTCACATGAAATAGAGCGAGGTAGCGGTAGGAAAAGACAAAAAAGGTGACATTCGTTCACACTCAGTCTCTAGCTGTTATATGTAATGCATCGAAACCATGGCTTCGTTTCTACATCCAGGCCCCACGAAACTTTCCATGGTTTACCCCGGACGCTTCACATGCCCTGGTTCAATCCATTGACAGCACGTCGACCCCAGTATACCACATTGTTCCAATTCACTCTATTCCTTGAACACCTTTCACCCTCTTGTATGTTCAGGCCCCAATCACTCACAATCTTTTTCACTCCATCCTTCCACCTCCATTTTGATCTCCTGCTTCTCCTTGTTCTCTTCACCTCGACACATATATCCTCTTTGTCAATCTTTCCTCACTCATTCTCTCCATTTGACCAAACCATTTCGACACACCTTCTGCTCTCAACCACACTCTTTTTATTTCCAGACATCTCTCTTACTCAATCAAACCACCTCACACCACATGTTGTCCTCAAACATTTCATTTCCAACACATCTGCCCTCCTCTGCACAACCCTCTCTATAGCCCATGCCTTGCAACCATATAACATTGTTGAAACCACTATTCCTTCAAACATTCTCATTTTTGCTCTCCAAGAATACGTTCTCGCCTTCCACACATTCTTCAATGCCCCCAGAACCTTCGTCCTCTCCCCCACCCTGTGACTCACTTCCGCTTCCATGGTTCCATCCGCTGCTAAATCCACTCCCAGATATCTCAAACACTTCACTTCCTCCAGTTTTTCTCCATTCAAACTTACCTTCCAGTTAACTTGCCCCTCATCCCTACTGAACCTAAAAACCGTGCTCTTATTCACATTTACTCTCAGTTTTCTTCTTACACACACTTTGCCAAACTGTCACCTTCTGCTGTTTCTCACCCGAATCAGCTATCAGTGCTGTATCATCAGTGAACAACAACTGACTCACTTCCTAAGCCCTCTCATCCACAACAGACTGCAAACTTGCCCCTCTCTCCAAAACTCTTGCATTCACCTCCCTAACCACCCCCATCCATAAACAAATTAAACAACCATGGAGACATCAAGCACCCCTGCCCGCAAACCGACATTCACTGGGAACCAATCACTTTCCTCTCTTCCTATTCTTACACATGCCTTACATCCTTGGTAAAAACTTTTCACTGCTTCCAGCAACTTCCCTCCCACACCATATACTCTGAAGGATCAGGCCCTGAATATGCAGGAGGCTGTGGGGCATGCATGATATAGAGTGAGTTGGAGTAATGCAGTATACAGGAGTGAACCTGCTATCAGTGGGCTAAACTAGGGCATATAAAGCAGTTACAGGAAGCCATGAAAAGGTTCAAAGGGTTTAGGTTTTAGTGTATTGTACATGACAGCTAGAAAGTCCATGTGAACAAATGATGCTGTTTCTTCGCCTGTTCCCAGTGCTAACTCTCTACTCGTGAAATGGTGAATAAGTAGAAATATAAAGAAATATAAAATTGTAAATGCAGGGAGCAGATTCTCTTTAATACACAGCACATTTGCAATTTTTGGTCTTCTTTTTCTGTTTTCTAGTCTTCTTGACCCAATTCTTGCATGAGATGTTCAAACTCTAGTTCAGTGAAGTTATTCACCCTAATTCAAGGTTTCACCTACAAAAAGGCATCTTCAGGAATACATATTAACAAGTGTCAATATGCTACCTTGCTGATTCAGGGAGAAACAGTTGCGTGTGTGGGAGAAGAGAAGAATGTATGTATTATCAACTTTTTCTTCTCTTTCATGCATTTTTGCTGTTTCCTGTGGGGCAGGGTGGCATTGGGAATGGATGATGGCAAACAAGGAAGAGGACACACATGTGTATATGTATCTAGGTAAATGCGTGTATGTGCATATATTAATATATTTATTTATTCATTTAGTATACTTTGTTGCTGTCTCCCGCGTTAGTGAGGTAGCGCAAGGAAACAGACGAAAGAATGGCCCAACCCACTCACATACACATGTATATACACACACGTCCACCCACACACATATACATACCTATACATTTCAGCGTATACATATATATACATACACAGACATACACACGTACATAATTCATACCTGCTGCCTTTATTCATTCTTGTCGCCACCCCGCCACACACGAAATGACAACCCCCTCCCCCCCATGCATGCAAGGTAGTGCTATGGAAAGACAACAAAGGCCACATTTGTTCACAATCAGTCTCTAGCTGTCATGTATAATGCACAGAAACCACAGCTCCCTTTCCACATCCAGGCCTCACAAAACTTTCCATGGTTTACCCCAGACGCTTCACATGCCCTGGTTCAATCCATTGACTGCACATCGACCCTGGTATACCACATCGTTCCAATTCACTCTATTCCTTGCACGCCTTTCACCCTCCTGCATGTTCAGGCCCCGATCGCTCAAAATCTTCTTCACTACATCTTTCCACCTCCAATTTGGTCTCCCACTTCTCATTCCCTCCCCTCTGACACATATATCCTCTTTTTCAATCTTTCCTCTCTCATGCTCTCCATGTGACCAAACCATTTCAAAACACCCTCTCCTTCTCTCTCAACCACACTCTTTATATTACCACACATCTCTCTTACCCTTTTATTACTTACTCGATCAAACCACCTCACACCACATATTGTCCTCAAACATCTCATTTCCAACACATCCACCCTCCTCTGCACAACTCTATCTATAGCCCACGCCTTGCAACCATATAACGTTGTTGGAACCACTATTCCTTCAAACATACCCATTTTTGCTTTCCGAGATAATGTTCTCAACTTCCACACATTTTTCAATGCCCTCAGAACTTTCGCCCCCTCCCCCACCCGTGACTCACTTTCACTTCCATGGTTCCATCCGCTGCCAAATCCACTCCTGGATATCTAAAACACTTCACTTCCTCCAGTTTTTCTCCATTCAAACTTACCTCCCAATTGACTTGTCCCTTAACCCTACTGTACCTAATAACCTTGCTCTTATTCACATTTACTCTCAACTTTCTTCTTTCACACACTTTACCAAACTCAGTCACCAGCTTCTGCAGTTTCTCACCCGAACCAGCAACCAGCATTGTATCATCAGCGAACAACTACTGACTCACTTCCCAAGCTCTCTCATCCACATCAGACTGCATACTTGCCCCTCTCTCCAAAACTCTTGCATTCATTGCCCTAACAGCCCCATCCATAAACAAATTAAACAACCATGGCGACATCATGGACCCCTGCCGCAAACCGACATTCACTGACAACCAATCACTTTCTTCTCTTCCTACTTGTACTCATGCCTTATATCCTCGATAAAAACTTTTCACTGCTTCTAGTAACTTGCCTCCCACACCATATATTCTTAATACCTTCCACAGAGCATCTCTATCATATGCCTTCTCTAGATTACTCTGTAATCCTTTTGCTTTTCTAAGTATTTCTCACATACATTCTTCAAAGCAAACACCTGATCCACACATCCTCTACCACTTCTGAAACCACACTGCTCTTCCCCAATCTGATGCTCTGTACATGCCTTCACCCTCTCACTCAATACCCTCCCATATAATTTCCCAGGATTACTCAACAAACTGTAATTTGAGCACTCCCCTTGATCCCCTTTGCCTTTGTACAATGGCACTATGCATGCATTCTGCATATATATATATATATATATATATATATATATATATATATATATATATATATATATATATATATATGTTTATCCCTGGGATGGGGGAGAAAGAATACTTCCCACGTATTCCCTGCATGTTGTAGAAGGCGACTAAAAGGCGAGGGAGTGGGAGGCTGGAAATCCTCCCCTCTCATTTTTTGATTTTCCAAAAGAGGAACAGAGAAGGGGGCCAAGTAAGGATATTCCCTCTAAGGCTCAGTCCTCCGTTCTTAACGCTACCTCGCTGATGTGGGTAATGGCGAATGGTATGAAAA
Source organism: Panulirus ornatus (assembly GCF_036320965.1). Classification (NCBI taxonomy): domain Eukaryota; kingdom Metazoa; phylum Arthropoda; class Malacostraca; order Decapoda; family Palinuridae; genus Panulirus; species Panulirus ornatus. The sequence goes on along the minus strand of NC_092225.1, from coordinate 87,515,611 downwards.
AGAAATATAATAAAGTTATCCCTGGGGATAGGGGAGAAAGAATACTTCCCATGTATTCCATGTGTGTTGTAAAAGGCAACTAGAAGGAAGGGAGCAGAGGTCTGGAAATCCTCCTCTCCCATTTTTTTTTTTTCAAAAAGAAGGAACAGAGAAGGGAGCCAAGTGAGGATATTCCCTCTAAGGCTCAGTCCTCTGTTCTTAATGCTACCTCGCTACCGCGGGAAATGGCGAATATGAAAGAATATATATGTGTATGTGATCGGATGTGCTTTTCTTCGTTTATTTGCCGATGCGGGAAATGGCGATCATGGATGAAAAATGTTTTAATAAATAAATTTGTGAAAATGTAACATGTTGAGCTGAAAAGTCAACACCAAATAGCACTCCTAGATGGAAAATTGAGATGGCTAAGTGGGGTGAATGTAAAACTAGAGCATTCATCACTCCAAGAATGTGAATTTCCTGGTCTTAATGGTGCATTTGATAAATCTGTAGAGATTATTTTAGATACAGTAGAGAATAGCATCCCTAAAACCATGAGCAAAAAGCCATGATCATCCCACTACAAGATTACGATATTTATGTATAGATGATTAACGGGTGATGATTCTTCTGTTAACAGATTGATCTACCAAAGAATATCAGAAAAACTGAAGGAAGCCAAGACAGCATCTTGGATAAAGTGTGTGGAGGATATCAGTACCAAACCAGGAAAAGTTTGGAGGAGAATAAAGAATGTTGTCTGGATTATACAGTACTCAGCAGTTTCTACTAAAGTATGCAGTAATTTTGAACTTTTTCAATTGAGCCAGTGATTTGTCTCCTAACTCTGGATGCCAAACCTGCAGTCAGGGTGGAAATAGGTTAATAGGCAACCTAAATAGTACCCTGTGATACAGTGATATACTTTGCATGAAAGCATCTGCTACAAAACATTACCTTACACTCGCATTGATGATAACTATGACTGTGAACTGAAATTAAGGCTTTCTGTTCATATTTGCAAATATATTAGAAAGGAAATTATCATAATTCAAAACTAAAATGATAAAGTGATTTGTATATATGTGCATATCTTGACGTAACTGTTGATGGATGACCAGAACCATCCTGCACCATCAGTAAGTCAGTCAGCTGTAGACAACAGCTACTCAGGGAAGTAATACCCTCTTGACTCAGGAGTGTTGAAGTGATTCCTGAAACCATATTACACCCTTCGTTGTCAGTAGGTTGTACACAGCAACCACCCAGGGAAGTGCTTCTCTGCTGACTTTGGAATGTTGAAGGAATCCTAGAACCATCTTAGACCGTCGTGTTATTAGGTTGTAGACATCAGCCACCCAGCAAAGTACTAACCCCCAAACTAAAGAATGTTGAAGTGATACCTGGAACCATCCAACGCTACATATCGGTATGTTGTACACAGCAGCCAACCAGGGAATTACTACCCTCCTGACTAAGGAGTATTGAAGTGATACTCAAAACCATGTAGCACCAAATGTGTCAGTAGATTGTACACATAAGCCACCCAGGGACCTGGGTGGTTCCATCCTAAATTAGGGACTTACGAAGTGTTGAAGGGATGGCCGGAACCATCTGAATAGCCTCCTTTTCAGTAAGCTGGAGACAGCAGCTGCCAGTTGTACTACCTTCCTGACTTAAGAATGTTAAAGTGCTTCCAGGAACCATCTTATACCCTCCATGTCAGACGATTGTAGACAATGGTAGCCAAGGAAGTCTGTTGTGTGAATCCACTGCATTTTGACACAATGAAGGTATATCGACTTAAGGAGTGTGGCAAATTGCGAATTCATCAATTCAACCCTAAAGGTATTTAATTTGAATATCCGCTCTTAGGCCATCATAACGAGAATTCTTTGGTAAAATGTCGAAATTTACGGTTATGGTAATCAGGGAGACATAGGAATTCAGTGTAATTTGTCGCGGACAATGCGATGGTTTTTCCTTTATCTCGTTAATTAATCAGTTTTTAAGGTATTTTTCTATATGTCAGCTTAGGTGCATCATACTTCAAAAAACATTTTAGTTGAATAGAATAAAAGTCACAGTAAAAAGTACTGTACTGTTGGCGGTGTTTTAACAATGATTTTCAGCGTGAGACAGCTAATCTTAGCCGCAGGGATAAACCGTTTTAGGAATGTCAGAACACGTTGTGTTCGACCTAATAACTTAATACATAGGTCATCTGACCCCACGACCTGAGCATATGGATGACTATTCCCATATATTAGACTGTCGGCGATAAACAGCTCATTTATGTTCACCAAATGGTTGTGGTTGCCAGGCCGCAACCTTATTCACCTTCTCGGAAAACATGGGTGAAACCTGGTTGTTGTACAACTGTCCATTATCATCCATGGCTGAGATTATTCTGTGTGGATGTGGATCGCCCTGAAACACTTCCCCAGCGGTCCTTCAATATTACATCATCCACACTCCAATCCGAAACTTTAGCTCTCCTTAGTGATTAAGTTAAACATTTCAACCTCAGAGTTGACAATATAACAGTGATATCAGTTGTCGTCTTGAGAATATATACAAGCATTTGAACCTTCTGGTTTGGCAATATCGCCTGATTGACGAGGTCGTTAAGGGAGATCTTCGACTGTAACGAAAAAGAGGTCGTTTCCATTAACTATTGGGCATATAAGCGCCACTTCCCCTGGGTCATGTTAATGACTTATACATACTGTATACAATGCATTGTATTATGTTAAATAATTTGTGATATACGAAACATTTGTTCTCTTGTTGATTGCCGAGTAGAATTGATTTGCTGCATGAATTGAAATTTGAAAATTACTCGTAATTGATATCTTTGCCTCTCGAAAAATAGTAATCTCGATTTCCTGTAGTTCATACATATGGTATTTGTACGCTGTATATCTGCATTCTATCTTCCTATCTATATCAATGACGCCCGTTTCCTCCGGGGACTCCCATCAGTGGGGCATGTCAGACAAAAGTCCACTTATCCGTGGCCTTGTATGCCTTCCTCACATAAAACATTCCATGCATTCACCCACTATTTCTCTCCCTCACTCCAACCCCTTTAATCGTACTGTCATGCCCTCTCCTTTTGAATTCCTCATCTTGCATTCTTCTCACATGCCCATAGCACCTAAAAGTATTACGGTTCACCCACTTTACCACTCAACAATCCATTCCTTATGCATTTCCTGCCACATCGAATCTCTCATACAACCCCTCATTTGTTTCTTCACTACATTTAGTCAAACAACTTTTTTTTTTTTCTATTTTGCTTTGTCGCTGTCTCCCGCGTTAGCGAGGTAGCGCAAGAAAACAGACGAAAGAATGGCCTTATCTTCTGTTTCCCCTTTTAGAAAGTTAAAATACAAGGAGGGGAGGGTTTCTAGCCCCCCCCCCCCCCGCTTCCGTCCCCTTTAGTCGCTTTCTACGACACGTGAGGAATGCGTGGGAAGTATTCTTTCTCCCCTATCCCCAGGGATCAAACATGCTCCTCTCAAGTACCTCATTTCCACTGCCTGGATTCTTGGATCTTTTTAACATTCCATGTCCATATTTTAGGTGCATACGTCAGGTTTGGGAGGACGATGCTCTCCCTCAATCCTTTCTTCTCTTCCATACCTACACCTCTACCCTTCATTTTACTGTTAAGGGAACCAATGACTCTACCCTGTACTCTTCTCTTCCTTATCTACCCTAACATATAATCCAGCTTACCTAAGGTAGCTCCCAAACATTTAAATTCTGTCACTTCTTCCAGTCTATCTCCCCCCATATCTATAATACAGTTTAGCACACCTACTCTGACCCTATAAGTCTTTACAAAATCTATGCTTTCAAAATGTTTCCCTACAAAAACCATTACTTTACTTTTACTCGCATTTACCTTCAATCGCCTATGCTTATTTATATACATTATAAACACTCTGACAACCTTCTGCAATTCCTCTTCACTCTCAGCAAACAACACAGTATTATCCACGAACAGGCTTGTCATTAGCCACCATACCTCAGCACCACACTCCATCTCTGCACCCCCTTTCCCTAGTTTTGCTTTCATCTCTCTTATCACTTCATCCATTATGTTTCAAAAAGCCTCGGTAACATCACGCAGTCTTGCCTCACACCCACATATATACCGAAACTTTCGCTAACTCTCCATCCACTAGTACACATCTATTTTGCTCCCCTGTAGATTTTAACACCATCCAGCAACTGTCCCTCTACCTTATACAGCGTTCCACTCGACTTTTGTCATACGCTTTCTCCAGATTCTTAAAACCTGGATAGAGTTTGTTACGTTTCGCTAGATGCTTTTCCATGCTCATTCTCGCAGCAAAAATCTGATCCACATCCCTTACCTTTCCTAAACCCTCTTGATCCTCACTTATTCTGCATCAGTCACTTCCATCACTGTCAGTCTACACTCTTGCATATACTTTTCCTAGTATACTGAACAGACTGTAATTGTCAATAATTTGTTGCATACATTCTTAGTATCCTTTCCTTCTGCTTCCATGCTAAAATACATATCAGATGCATCCGTTCTATCACACTTTCTCCTCAATATTTCAACATTTCAGCTATAACTCCATCCATTTCAGGTGCCTTTCTTACTTTCAACCTCATTCTTGTCCTCTTTTACCTTCCTTCTTGTTATAGGCCCTACACTTATATCTTTTTACTTCCAGCCTCCATGCCCATGCACAGAATAGCTGCTACCTCGCCTTCTTCCATATTCATCAGTTCTTCAAAATACTCCTTCTATCTTCCTTTCACTTCCTCTTTCTGATTTAGCAACTCCCTTTCCTTACTTCTCACATCATTTCCACTCTTACGTCCACTTCTTTCCCTTCTCATCTCCTTCCAGTACAATTTCTTATTTTCCTTTTTTCATTAACTTTCAAAAACTCTTTCTATGTTTTCCTCTTTCAGCCTCTTTACATTTTGCTTATACATTATATATTCTTCCCTCCTCCATTGCTGAACTCTCACTAGTACATTCCTCACAAGCAATCCGCCATATGCCTTTTCTTCTACAACCACAACGTTTTTAATCTCATCTGCTCAACATGCATTTTCTCTTTTATTCTTACATTTCACGACCTTGTATCCAAACAATAATTTTACAACCTTTAGAAGTCTTTTTTTTTCTTTTTTGCTATATGTTAAGCATCTCATTCACACGTTTACTGCACTTTCATCTAAACTTTTTCTCAGCCTTCTTGCATACTCCTCATTGCATTCTTTCTGATTCATCTTCTCCCTTGCCAACACTTCTACCTCTCCATTCTTTGTTACGCCATACCTTCACTCCTTCCTAATCCTCACCCCTTACACAAGTACTGCAAAATGGTCAGAATCTCCAATCATCTCACAAATTTAGCATCCAGCACAATCTTTCATCCAGTGTCACATAGTCAATTGTACTCTTTTGTTCTATCATTTCTCATCCGCGTATATCTGTAAATCATCTTGTGAAAAATAACGAGGTTGTATAGAATAAACCCCTCTCACCACAGACATCCTCAAAATAACTTCTATTCTCGACTACTCCAGGCACTTTACAATTACCAACTTTTTTGCGAGTTTCATCACATCCAACTTTGGGATTCATGTCACCCATTACAAACACATTTCTCTCTCAAATCCATTCATACAGTCTTTATGTTCCATTAAACGTTTTGCAATAAATGAAACATTTGTTTTTCGTGTTAGTATATACAGGCAGGTGAATTTTTTTGGGGGGGGAGACATCAAGTTTTATATCAATATGAGGGCAATATGATTTAAATGCCAGACTCACAGCTTTAGATCCGGCTTGAGTATTACATGAATATTCTCTTGCTTTTTTCTTACTTGGGTACTGTATATTCGACATACTGAACAAATTGCATGTAATATACATTAGGAGATTCAAATTGTTGGATTTTTTCATGTGACCAAGGTACTGATAATAGCAAGAGATCCATTATAAAAATGGTCTTTATCATATTTCTATCATTCCGGTTTGTTTACATCCTATAAGTGCATAAGTATGGTTCATGTAACGATTTTAAGTTACATTTGTAATTCAGTGAAAATAAAAATAGCTTGCATCAAATTTCGCTTTGTATTGTTTGAGTTTTATAAAATTCTGAATCGTTTCCATAGACAACGGATTTCAAAAAACCTAAATATCAATTTCTCAAATTCAAAACCCGTATGTAAAACTAGTTACCCTGTTTTGGTCAAGAACATCAAGATGTCTCGAATAATAAAGTTCTTCAATGTTTTAAGGAGAAACCCGAAGAAAAGCATATTCTTTTCAGCATTACTGGCTGGTGGTATCAATTTCGTAAAAAGCAAATATGAGTAAGTATTTAAGGTAAATATCTTGTCAGTCTTGAAAATACTCAACCTATGCCAACAGGCTCGGCAGTACAATCTGCACATCAGAGGCCGAAATGTCATCAACGGCTCAGAGGAATTGCCACACAGACACTCCTTAGGATGGTGTCTCAAGAGAACTCTCCAGGCCAATGTTCACCCTAACGCAACCTTCAAACTCGCTTACAACTACTCCTTGTAGACGGCCTTTATCAGGGAAATTCTGCTGGTACTACTCAGTAGGGGAACGGGAGGGTTTGTTACAGCTGCATAATTCATCAGTGCTAGCAGCTGTTAAGATTCACTTCCTCTGGCCGAGATTGCCTTTGCCACTTCCACACGTGCGCAGATGGCATTAATTCCACCAACATATTCAAGGCTATTGGCCTAGTGATCATGCATCTAAAATTTACCAAGCTATTGGCATGGCGACCGTGGAGTACAATATGTCCACCCATCATTATAACACCCAGTATAAGGTATTGAAGGGCTTATTTTTTATGCATAGATTTTAGTACACTAATGAGGATAAAACTCATGATGCCTGAGTAAATATTCAGGAAGTTGTAGATTATGTACAAATGTCATGAGGTTATTAATGATTTGCTGGACTTAAACATTTTCAAAATATTTATGAAAATATCTTTGACAGTGTTTAGACCTGATCTAACTGAAGTACTTGTATGCAGTACAGTAGCATTACACTGCTAAATGTATAAATCTGAATGGAAATCTCATTGTTATCAAGTGTTTAAAAAAATTAACAGCAAAACTTACACTTTGGTAATACAAAAGTTTTTACTCTGAAATTATTCAGGTATAACTTGTATCCCCCTACCGAGTAGCATCTGCCCTGTGTGGACTTTTTAGTGAGGGAGTCTCCCCGCCTTTGGCAAGGCTTTGTCATTATTTGGGAATGTCGCCCCATGTAGTTCTTGCTCCAAAGGAGCCCATCATTTCCATGCTGCTGGAAGCAGTGCAGCCTTGGAGCTGCAGGAGTTCCTGGAAAAGGGGTCCTGGGGCAATTATAAAACAATATATAGATAGATACAAAGAATCTTCTTTCAGAATTTTGACAGTGGAACTAAATGCCTAGGATTGACTTCACACCTGCCATGCCAGGAGGGTGAAGAATGGTTGTGGTTTTATTGCTTGTTGTTGTGGGTAGCTGCTTGTTTCATTTGAATTACTTGTACAATGTTTGGTTTGCTAATCCCCTAGGAGGCCCTTGTGTGTTGGTTTATCATTTCTGCATTGTTTTGGATTCCTATATATCTTTATTTTTTGTGCCAGGTCTCCTTTGGCTTACTTCTTTACTATAATTTTTTATCAAAACTTCATTAATTAAAGAATCATGGAAAATTTTCTGATTTGTATTGTCTTTGTTATTCTATCTATTACAAATTTTTCCAAAAGACGGTTCAGTTTAATCTATATATTTTGAATTTTAATGCACATAGTGTAAACTTTTTTTTTGTTTTCCAGAGAGAAACAAATTATGCGAGCATTCTGTGAGGAAGCCATGTTATATGGAGAGTGTTCTAAACCTTTAGGTGAGCCAGATCGACACGTCACTGTCCTCCTGAATCCAGCAGCCAAGAATGGGTAATTTCCTGTTCCCATGTAAGATTGTGCAGTGATATCCGTCAACAATGAACATCTTTCCATTGTATTTTGAAAAATTTTATTTAAACAGTAAAACTTTTGGGTAATATTTCTGTATGTTGGATTTGGTCCAAACTTGGTATAAATCTCCATATTTGATAAGTTTGATAACCAGTCTTAATTAGAAGAGATGCTACATTATACTTAGCATTTATGATAAAATCATTGCAAGTAATCATCATGTTTGTTTAGAAGATTGATGTTTATCCTTTAGTGAAACTGCAGGTTTCCTATGATAAGTACTTTGTCAGGTCAGTCATAGGCACTTAGAATCTTACAGAATACAGACCCTAGAATTTTTTTTTTTAGATGTATTTTTCATGTGAATTCATTACAGGTACAGTGAGATGTGTTTATGTGAGTTTCATAGTGTCTGTTGAATTTGTAGCACAAGAAATATTTCATATTCACTGGATTGCATATGACGTTTTTGTCTTTAAATTTCATTTTGGAGAGGTTCTAATTTGAAAAGATGTGAGCAGGGCTTCCCTACAAGGTACATAGTATGATATCACCAATCTGATGCTAAAAGTAAATGGAAATGATTTGACTATGAGAGAGGCATGTTAACTCATCATAACTAAATATATCTGTCTGTGAATCACGCATGGTGCTACCCTGATTCAAGTCCTTGAGAGGACTATTCATCCATAGCCAACCCAGTTGTTTACCCTCCCCTTAAAGCTGGTCAGTAGATGGGTACTTGGCTTAGGCTGGAGTATGTGTTTATTTTATCTATGCTTGATCGCTGCTTCCCGCTGTAGTGAGGTAGCACCAGAAGCAGATTAAGAAAGGCCGCATTCACTCTCATCCATTTCTAGCCATCATGTGTAATGCATTGAAACCTCCCTATCCACAACTAGACCCTGCAGGCCTTTCCATAGTTTCCCCCGGATGCTTCACATTCCCTGGTTCAGTCCACTGAGTGCACATCGACACATATTTACCACATGGTTCCTGCTTTCTCTATCCTGCAAATGCCTTTCACCCTCATGCATGCTCAAGCTTTGATTGCTTGAAACCTTTTTCTCTCCATGCTTTCATCTCCAATTTGGTTGCTTGTTCTCCTTGTACCCCCCCACTTCTGACACATGTATCTTCATTTTCTCCATATATCCAAACCAAACCATACAAAACATATAGGGGAGAAAGAATACTTCCCTTGTGTTCCCCACATGTTGTAGAAGGTGACTAAAGGGGGCAGGAGCTGGAGGGGTCTGGAAACCACCCCTCGTATTTGAATTTCTAAAAGGGGAAACAGAGGAGTCATGCAGGGAGTGCTCATCCTCCTTGAAGGCTCAGATTGGGGTGTCTAAATGTGTGTGGATGTAAGCAAGATGAGAAAAAAGGTGAGATAGGTAGTATGTTTTGGCTCTGAGTGAAATGAAGCTTAAGGGTAAAGGAGAAGAGTGGTTTGGGAATGTCTTGGGAGTAAAGTCAGGGGTTGGTGAGGGGACAAGAGCAAAGGAAGGAGTAACACTCCTATTGAAGCAGGAGCTGTGGGAATATGAAATAGTGTGTAAGAAAGTAAATTCTAGATTGATATGAGTAAAACTGAAAGTGGATGGAGAGAGCTGGGTGATTATTGGTGCCTCTGCACCTGGTCATGAGAAGAAAGATCATGAGAGGCAAGTGTTTTAGGAGCAGCTGAGTGAGTATGTTAGCAGCTTTGATGCACGAGACCGGGTTATAGTGATGGTTGATTTGAATGCAAAGGTGAGTAATGTGGCAGTTGAGGGTATGATTGGTGTACTTGGGTTGTTCAGTGTTGTAAATGGAAATGGTGAAGAGCTTTTGGATTTGTGTTCTGAAAAAGGACTGATGATTGGGAATACCTGGTTTAAAAAGAGAGGTATACATAAGTATACATATGTGAGTAGGAGAGATGGCCAGAGGGCTTTTTTGGATTACGTGTTAATTGGTAGGCATGTGAAAGAGAGATTTTTGGATGTTAATGTGCTGAGAGGGGCAGCTAGAGGGATGTCTGATCATTGTCTTGTGGAGGTTTTCAGAAAAGAAGAGAGAATGTTGGGGAGAAGAGAGTAGTGAGAGTAAGTAAGCTAGGAAAGGAGGCTTGTGTGAGGAAGTACCAGGAGATATTGACGGCAGAATGGCAAAAGGTGAGAGCAAATGGCATAAGGGGAGTGGGGGAGGAATGGGATGTATTTAGGGAAGCAGTGATGGCTTGCACAAAAGATGCTTGTGGCATGAGAAAGGTGGGAGTTAGGCAGATTAGAAAGGGTTGTGAGTAGTGGGATGAAGAAGTAAGATTGTTAGTGAAAGAGAAGAGAGAGGCATTTGGACGATTTTTGCCAGGAAGTAGTGCAAATGACCATGAGATGTACTAAAGAATGTGGCAGGAGGTCAAGAGAAAGATGCAAAAGGTGGAAAAAGAGGGCAAATGAGAGGTGGGGTTAGAGAGTATCATTAAATTTTAGGGAGAATAAAAAGATGTTTTGGAAGGAGGTAAATAAAGTGTGTAAGACAAGAGAACAAATGGGAACATTGGTGAAGGGGCTAATGGGGAGGTAATAACAGGAAGTGATGAAGTTAGAAGGAGATGGAGTGAACATTTTGAAGATTTCTTGAATGTATTTGATGATAGAGTGGCAGAAATAAGGTGTTTTGGTCTGGGTGGTGTGCGCAGTGAGAGGGTCAGGGAGAATGATTTGGTAAACAGAGAAGAGGTAATGAAAGCTGGCAAGGTGGCGGGATTGGATGGTATTGCAGTGGAATTTATTAGAAAAGGGGGTGACTGTGTTGTTGATTGATTGGTAAGGATATTCAGTGTATGTATGGATCATGGTGAAGTGCCTGAGGATTGGTGGAATGCATGCTTAGTGCCATTGTACAAAGGCAAAGGGGGTAAAGGTGAGTCTTCAAATTACAGAGGCATAAGTTTGTTGAATATTCTTGGGAAATTATATGGAAGGGTATTGATTGAGAGGGTAAAGGCATGTACAGAGCAACAGATTGGGGAGGAGCAGTGTGGTTTCAGAAGTGGTAGAGGATATGTGGATCAGGTGTTTGCTTTGACGAATGTATGTGAGAAATACTTGAAAAAACAGATGGATTTTTATTTAGCATTTATGGATCTAGAGAAGGTATATGATAGGGTTGATAGAGATGCTTTGTGTAAGGTTTTAAGTGTATATGGTGTAGGAAGTAAGTTGCTAGAAGCAGTGAAAAGTTTTTAACAAGGATGTAAGGCATGTGTACAAGTAGGAAGAGAGGAAAGTGATTGGTTCCCAGTGAATGTTTGTTTGCAGCAGAGGTGCATGATGTCTCCGTGGTTGTTTAATTTGTTTATGGATAGGGTTGTTAAGGAGGTGAATGCAAGAGTTTTGGAGAGAGGGGCAAGTATTCAATCTGTTGTGGATGAGAGGGCTTGGGAAGTGAGTCAGTTGTTCACTGATGATACAGTGCTGGTAGTTGATTCGGTTGAGAAACTGCAGAGGTTGGTGACTGAGTTTGGAAAAGTGTGTGAAAGGAGAAAGTTGAGAGTAAATGTGAATAAGAGTAAGGTAATTAGGTTCAGTAGGGTCGAGGAACAAGTTAATTGGGAGGTAAGTTTGAATGGAGAGAAACTGGAGGAAGTGAAGTGTTTTAGATATCTGGAAGTAGACTTAGCAGCGGGTGGAACCATGGAAGTGGAAATGAGTCACAGGATTTTGGGGGGGGGGCAAAGGTTCTTGGAGTTTTGAAGAATGTGTGGAAGAATGTATCTTGGAGAGCAAAAATGGGTATGTTTGAAGGAATAGTGGTTCCAACAATGTTATATGGATGCGAGGCAAGGGCTATAGATAGGGTTGTGCAGAGGAGGATGGATGTGTTGGAAATAAAATGTTTGTGGACAATATTTGGTGTGAGATGATTTGATCAAGTAACTAATGAAAGGGTAAGAGGAATGTGTGATAATATAAAGAGTGTGGTTGCGAGAGCAGAAGAGGGTGTGTTGAAATGGTTTGTACACATGGAGAGAATGAGTGAGGAAAGATTGAGAAAGAGGTGGAGGGAACAAGGAGAAGCAGGAGACGAAATTGTGGGTGAAAGGATGGAGTGAGGAAGATTTTGGGCGATTGGGGCCTGAACATACATGAGATTGAAAGGCGTGCAAGGAATGGAGTGAATTGGAAGGATGTGGTATACTGGGGTCGATGAGCTGTCATTGGATTGAACCAGGGCATGTGAAACGTCTGGGGTAAACCATGGAAAGATCTATGGGGCCTAGATGTGAAAAGGGAGCTGTGGTTTTGGTGCATTATACATGACAGCCAGAGACTGAGTGTGAATGAATGTGGCCTTTCTGTCTTTTCCTGGCACAACCTTGTGTGTATGTGTGTGTGTGTGTGTGTTGTATGCCATTTCCTGTATGGCGGGATGGTGACAGGAATGGATGAAGGCAGCATTTATAGATGTATACATGTGCATATATATATATATTTATTTTTTTTTTTGCTTTGTCGCTGTCTCCCGCGTTTGCGAGGTAGCGCAAGGAAACAGACGAAAGAAATGGCCCTACCCACTCCCATACATATGTATATACATACACGTCCACACACGCAAATATACATACCCATACATCTCAATGTAAACATATATATACACACACAGACACATACATATATACACATGCACACAATTCACACTGCCTTTATTCATTCCCATCGCCACCTCGCCACACATGGAATACATCCCCCCTCCCCCCTCATGTGTGCGAGGTAGCACTAGGAAAAGACAACAAAGGCCCCATTCGTTCACATTCAGTCTCTAGCTGTCATGCAATAATGCCCGAAACCACAGCTCCCTTTCCACATCCAGGCCCCACAGAACTTTCCATGGTTCACCCCAGACGCTTCACATGCCCTGATTCAATCCATTGACAGCACGTCGACCCCAGTATACCACATCGATCCAATTCACTCTATTCTTTGCCCGCCTTTCACCCTCCTGCATGTTCAGGCCCCGATCACTCAAAATCTTTTTCACTCCATCTTTCCACCTCCAATTTGGTCTCCCACTATTTATATATATATATAGTGTATACATATATATATATATATATATATATATATATATATATATATATATATATATATATATATATATATATATATATATATATATCTTTCTTTAATACTATCTGCCATTTCCCGCATTAGCGAGGTAGCGTTTAGAACAGAGGACTGGGCCTTTGAGAGAATATCCTCACGTGGCCCCCTTCTCTGTTCCTTCTTTTAGAAAATAAAAAAAAAAATGAGAGGGGAGGATTTCCAGCCCCCCGCTCCCTTCCCTTTTAGTCGCCTGCTACGACACGCAGGGAATACGTGGGAAGTATTCTTTCTCCCTTCTCCCCAGGGATAATATACATACATATACATGTATATACATAAACATATATACATATATACACATACACACATGTACATATTCATACTTGCTCACCGTCATCCGTTCCCACCCTGCCCCACAGAAAACAGCATCTTCACCCCCTGCATCAGCGAGGTAGTGCCCAGAAACAGGTATGATGTTTATCCTCTTCTCCCTTGGTATTTAATCTTTCTTCTAAAACATCATGAATGATATTTCACTTGGTTTGTTGATTGTATCTGCACACACCACCAAATACATTGAAGTTTCAAAATGAATGGCAGCAGAACCATCAGTACCATTGCCCGGAGAAGCAGCAGGAAGAGCAAGAGCAGCAGTAGTAGCACCAGCACCAGGAGAATCTCTCAGTTACAGGAGCTCCCAATGTCCTGCTGGGTGTCTGGGCATTCCACAAGGTTCCCTTCTGCCATGGGGTCATAAATTCATCTGTCCAAGGCTGGCCCTCCTGTGTGATGATAGCAAGGACGCCTCAAGCCAGACTTGCCTGATGTCAGAGCACCGGTCGGTTGGGAGAAAACGTATTGCAGATGTCATGGCAGAAAACGTATTGCCGATGTCCAACTGGAAGCCCCACGAGACGGTATTTAGAAAGGGCTAAAAGACTAACGGGTCAAAAAAAAAAAAAAAGGAAGGAAGTAACGATGAGGGGTGAAAGCTATATCACGGCTATGGAGACATCACACACCCCTGCCGCAAACCTACATTCACTGAGAACCAATCACTTTCCTCTCTTCCTACACGTACACATGCCTTACATTCTCGATAAAAACTTTTCACTGCTTCTAACAACTTGCCTCCCACACCATATATTCTTAATACCTTCCACAGAGCATCTCTATCAACTCTATCATATGCCTTCTCCAGATCCATAAATGCTACATACAAATGTATATTTGCGTGTGTGGACGTATGTATATACATGTGTATGGGGGTGGGTTGGGCCATTTCTTTCGTATGTTTCCTTGCGCTACCTCGTAAACGCGGGAGACAGCGGCAAAAATATATATATATATATATATATATATATATATATATATATATATATATATATATATATTTTTTTTTTTTTTTTTTGCCGCTGTCTCCCGCATTTGCGAGGTAGCGCAAGGAAACAGACAAAAGAAATGGCCCAACCCACCCCCATACACACGTATATACATGCGTCCACACACGCAAATATACATACCTACACAGCTTTCCATGGTTTACCCCAGACGCTTCACATGCCCTGATTCAATCCACTGACAGCACGTCAACCCCGGTATACCACATCGCTCCAATTCACTCTATTCCTTGCCCTCCTTTCACCCTCCTGCATGTTCAGGCCCCGATCACACAAAATCTTTTTCACTCCATCTTTCCACCTCCAATTTGGTCTCCCACTTCTCCTCGTTCCCTCCACCTCCGACACATATATCCTCTTGGTCAATCTTTCCTCACTCATTCTCTCCATGTGCCCAAACCATTTCAAAACACCCTCTTCTGCTCTCTCAACCACGCTCTTTATATTTCCACACATCTCTCTTACCCTTACGTTACTTATTCGATCAAACCACCTCACACCACACATTGTCCTCAAACATCTCATTTCCAGCACATCCACCCTCCTGCGCACAACTCTATCCATAGCCCACGCCTCGCAACCATACAACATTGTTGGGACCACTATTCCTTCAAACATACCCATTTTTGCTTTCCAAGATAATGTTCTCGACTTCCACACATTCTTCAAGGCTCCCAGGATTTTCGCCCTCTCCCCCACCCTATGATCCACTTCCACTTCCATGGTTCCATCCGCTGCCAGATCCACTCCCAGATATCTAAAACACTTTACTTCCTCCAGTTTTTCTCCATTCAAACTTACCTCCCAATTGACTTGACCCTCAACCCTACTGTACCTAATTACCTTGCTCTTATTCACATTTACTCTTAACTTTCTTCTTTCACACACTTTACCAAACTCAGTCACCAGCTTCTGCAGTTTCTCACATGAATCAGCCACCAGCGCTGTATCATCAGCAAACAACAACTGACTCACTTCCCAAGCTCTCTCATCCCCAACAGACTTCATACTTGCCCCTCTTTCCAAAACTCTTGCATTCACCTCCTTAACAACCCCATCCATAAACAAATTAAACAACCATGGAGACATCACACACCCCTGCCGCAAACCTACATTCACTGAGAACCAATCACTATCCTCTCTTCCTACACGTACACATGCCTTACATCCTCGTTAAAAACTTTTCACTGCTTCTAACAACTTGCCTCCCACACCATATATTCTTAATACCTTCCACAGAGCATCTCTATCAACTCTATCATATGCCTTCTCCAGATCCATAAATGCTACATACAAATCCATTTGCTTTTCTAAGTATTTCTCACATACATTCTTCAAAGCAAACACCTGATCCACACATCCTCTACCACTTCTGAAACCACACTGCTCTTCCCCAATCTGATGCTCTGTACATGCCTTCACCCTCTCAATCAATACCCTCCCATATAATTTACCAGGAATACTCAACAAACTTATACCTCTGTAATTTAAGCACTCACTCTTATCCCCTTTGCCTTTGTACAATGGCACTATGCACGCGTTCCGCCAATCCTAAGGCACCTCACCATGAGTCATACATACATTAAATAATCTTACCAACCAGTCAGTAATACAGTCACCCCCTTTTTTAATAAATTCCACTGCAATACCATCCAAACCTGCTGCCTTGCCGGCTTTCATCTTCCGCAAAGCTTTTACTACCTCTTCTCTGTTTACCAAATCATTTTCCCTAACCCTCTCACTTTGCACACCACCTCGACCAAAACACCCTATATCTGCCACTCTATCATCAAAGACATTCAACAAACCTTCAAAATACTCACTCCATCTCCTTCTCACATCACCACTACTTGTTATCACCTCCCCATTTGCGCCCTTCACTGAAGTTCCCATTTGCTCCCTTGTCTTACGCACTTTATTTACCTCCTTCCAGAACATCTTTTTATTCTCCCTAAAATTTAATGATACTCTCTCACCCCAACTCTCATTTGCCCTTTTTTTCACCTCTTGCACCTTTCTCTTGACCTCCTGTCTCTTTCTTTTATACATCTCCCACTCAATTGCATTTTTTCCCTGCAAAAATTGCTCAAATGCCTCTCTCGTCTCTTTCACTAATAATCTTACTTCTTCATCCCACCACTCACTACCCTTTCTAATCAACCCACCTCCCACTCTTTTCATGCCACAAGCATCTTTTGCGCAATCCATCACTGATTCCCTAAATACATCCCATTCCTCCCCCACTCCCCTTACTTCCATTGTTCTCACCTTTTTCCATTCTGTACTCAGTCTCTCCTGGTACTTCCTCACACAAGTCTCCTTCCCAAGCTCACTTACTCTCACCACCCTCTTCACCCCAACATTCACTCTTCTTTTCTGAAAACCCATACAACTCTTCACCTTAGCCTCCACAAGATAATGATCAGACATCCCTCCAGTTGCTCCTCTCAGCACATTAACATCCAAAAGTCTCTCTTTCGCGCACCTGTCAATTAACACGTAATCCAATAACGCTCTCTGGCCATCTCTCCTACTTACATACGTATACTTATGTATATCTCGCTTTTTAAACCAGGTATTCCCAATCACCAGTCCTTTTTCAGCACATAAATCTACAAGCTCTTCACCATTTCCATTTACAATACTGAACACTCCATGTATACCAATTATTCCCTCAACTGCCACATTACTCACCTTTGCATTCAAATCACCCATCACTATAACCTGGTCTCGTGCATCAAAATCACTAACACACTCATTCAGCTGCTCCCAAAACACTTGCCTCTTTTGATCTTTTTTCTCATGCCCAGGTGCATATGCACCAATAATCATATATATATATATATATATATATATTATATATATATATATATATATATATATATATATATATATATATATATATATATATATATATATATATATATATTCTTTCTTTTCTTTCAAACTATTCGCCATTTCCCGCATTAGCAAGGTAGCGTTAAGAACAGAGGAACTGGGCCTTTGAGGGAATACCCTCACCTGGCCCAACTCTCTGTTCCTTCTTTTGGGAAAAAAAAAAAAAAAAAAAAAAAAAAGAGAGAGAGGGGAGGATTTCCAGCCCCCCGCTCCCTCCCCTTTTAGTCGCCTTCTACGACACGCAGGGAATACGTGGGAAGTATTCTTAATCCCCTATCCCCAGGGATATATATATATATATATATATATATATATATATATATATATATTGATTAGAAAGGGTAGTGAGTGGTGGGATGAAGAAGTAAGAGTATTAGTGAAAGAGAAGAGAGAGGCTTTTGGACGATTTTTGCAGGGAAAAAATGCAATTGAGTGGGAGATGTATAAAAGAAAGAGACAGGAGGTCAAGAGAAAGGTGCAAGAGGTGAAAAAAAGGGCAAATGAGAGTTGGGGTGAGAGAGTATCATTAAATTTTAGGGAGAATAAAAAGATGTTCTGGAAGGAGGTAAATAAAGTGCGTAAGACAAGGGAGCAAATGGGAACTTCAGTGAAGGGCGCAAATGGGGAGGTGAGAACAAGTAGTGGTGATGTGAGAAGGAGATGGAGTGAGTATTTTGAAGGTTTGTTGAATGTCTTTGATGATAGAGTGGCAGATATAGGGTGTTTTGGTCGAGGTGGTGTGCAAAGTGAGAGGGTTAGGGAAAATGATTTGGTAAACAGAGAAGAGGTAGTGAAAGCTTTGCGGAAGATGAAAGCCGGCAAGGCAGCAGGTTTGGATGGTATTGCAGTGGAATTTATTAAAAAAGGGGGTGACTGTATTGTTGACTGGTTGGTAAGGTTATTTAATGTATGTATGACTCACGGTGAGGTGCCTGAGGATTGGCGGAATGCGTGCATAGTGCCATTGTACAAAGGCAAAGGGGATAAGAGTGAGTGTTCAAATTACAGAGGTATAAGTTTGTTGAGTATTCCTGGTAAATTATATGGGAGGGTATTGATTGAGAGGGTGAAGGCATGTACAGAGCATCAGATTGGGGAAGAGCAGTGTGGTTTCAGAAGTGGTAGAGGATGTGTGGATCAGGTGTTTGCTTTGAAGAATGTATGTGAGAAATACTTAGAAAAGCAAATGGATTTGTATGTAGCATTTATGGATCTGGAGAAGGCATATGATAGAGTTGATAGAGATGCTCTGTGGAAGGTATTAAGAATATATGGTGTGGGAGGAAAGTTGTTAGAAGCAGTGAAAAGTTTTTATTGAGGATGTAAGGCATGTTTACGTTTAGGAAGAGAGGAAAGTGATTGGTTCTCAGTGAATGTAGGTTTGCGGCAGGGGTGTGTGATGTCTCCATGGTTGTTTAATTTGTTTATGGATGGGGTTGTTAGGGAGGTGAATGCAAGAGTTTTGGAAAGAGGGGCAAGTATGAAGTCTGTTGGGGATGAGAGAGCTTGGGAAGTGAGTCAGTTGTTGTTCGCTGATGATACAGCGCTGGTGGCTGATTCATGTGAGAAACTGCAGAAGCTGGTGACTGAGTTTGGTAAAGTGTGTGGAAGAAGAAAGTTAAGAGTAAATGTGAATAAGAGCAAGGTTATTAGGTACAGTAGGGTTGAGGGTCAAGTCAATTGGGAGGTGAGTTTGAATGGAGAAAAACTGGAGGAAGTGAAGTGTTTTAGATATCTGGGAGTGGATCTGGCATCGGATGGAACCATGGAAGCGGAAGTGGATCATAGGGTGGGGGAGGGGGCGAAAATTCTGGGGGCCTTGAAGAATGTGTGGAAGTCGAGAACATTATCTCGGAAAGCAAAAATGGGTATGTTTGAAGGAATAGTAGTTCCAACAATGTTGTATGGTTGCGAGGTGTGGGCTATGGATAGAGTTGTGCGCTGGAGGGTGGATGTGCTGGAAATGAGATGTTTGAGGACAATGTGTGGTGTGAGGTGGTTTGATCGAGTGAGTAACGTAAGGGTAAGAGAGATGTGTGGAAATAAAAAGAGCGTTGGTGAGAGAGCAGAAGAGGGTGTTTTGAAGTGGTTTGGGCACATGGAGAGGATGAGTGAGGAAAGATTGACCAAGAGGATATATGTGTCGGAGGTGGAGGGAGCAAGGAGAAGAGGGAGACCAAATTGGAGGTGGAAAGATGGAGTGAAAAAGATTTTGTGTGATCGGGGCCTGAACATGCAGGAGGGTGAAAGGAGGGCAAGGAATAGAGTGAATTGGAGCGATGTGGTATACCGGGGTTGACGTGCTGTCAGTGGATTGAATCAAGGCATGTGAAGCATCTGGGGTAAACCATGGAAAGCTGTGTAGGTATGTATATTTGCGTGTGTGGACGTATGTATATACATGTGTATGGGGGTGGGTTGGGCCATTTCTTTCGTCTGTTTCCTTGCGCTACCTTGCAAACGCGGGAGACAGCGACAAAGTATAAAAAAAAAAAAAAAAAATATATATATATATATTTTTTTTTTCATACTATTCGCCATTTCCCGCATTAGCGAGGTCGCGTTAAGAATAGAGGACTGGGCCTTAGAGGGAATATCCTCACCTGGCCCCCTTCTCAGTTCCTTCTTTTGGAAAATTAAAAAAAAATGAGAGGGGAGGATTGTGTTAATGGAGTGATAGTTTTCATGCATGGTGTTTTTGACAAGAAAATAGTGAAGTTGGAGAAAAATGTAGCTTAGTCATTGAAGCTTATTGATACAGTGGTGAAATTGATGAGAACTGCTATTGACGTTTGTGTGAATAAATTGTACATTTCCTTTTCCATAGCCAGAGGTTGAACCATTATGTGACATTCATTTTTTTTCATTCATTTCAAGCTAAAAGTTTGTTTTCTAAATTGTTTCTTACATTTTTCATATGTATATATATGTGTGTGTGTGTGTGTGTGTGTATGTGCGTATGTGTGTGTGTGTGTATATGTATATATATATGTATATTATCCCTGGGGATAGGGGTGAAAGAATACTTCCCACGTATTCCTCGCGTGTCGTAGAAAGCGACTAGAGGGGACGGGAGCGGGGGGCCGGAAATCCTCCCCTCCTTGTATTAACTTTCTAAAATGGGAAACAGAAGAAGGAGTCACGCGGGGAGTGATCATCCTCCTCGAAGGCTCAGAGTGGGGTGCCTAAATGTGTGTGGATGTAACCAAGATGTGAAAAAAGGAGAGATAGGTAGTATGTTTGAGGAAAGGAACCTGGATGTTTTGGCTCTGAGTGAAACGAAGCTCAAGGGTAAAGGGGAAGAGTGGTTTGGAAATGTCTGGGGAGTGAAGTCAGGGGTTAGTGAGAGGACAAGAGCAAGGGAAGGAGTAGCAATACTCCTGAAACAGGAGTTGTGGGAGTATGTGATAGAATGTAAGAAAGTAAATTCTCGATTAATATGGGTAAAATTGAAAGTTGATGGAGAGAGGTGGGTGATTATTGGTGCATATGCACCTGGGCATGAGAAGAAAGATCATGAGAGGCAAGTGTTTTGGGAGCAGCTGAATGAGTGTGTTAGCGGTTTTGATGCACGAGACCGGGTTATAGTGATGGGTGATTTGAATGCAAAGGTGAGTAATGTGGCAGTTGAGGGAATAATTGGTATGCATGGGGTGTTCAGTGTTGTAAATGGAAATGGTGAAGAGCTTGTAGATTTATGTGCTGAAAAAGGACTGATGATTGGGAATACCTGGTTTAAAAAGCGAGATATACATAAGTATACTTATGTAAGTAGGAGAGATGGCCAGAGAGCGTTATTGGATTACGTGTTAATTGACAGGCGTGCGAAAGAGAGACTTTTGGATGTTAATATATATATATATATATATATATATATATATATATATATATATATATATATAGTGGTTCCAACAATGTTGTATGGTTGTGAGGCGTGGGCTATGGATAGAGTTGTGCGCAGGAGGGTGGATGTGCTGGAAATGAGATGTTTGAGGACAATATGTGGTGTTAGGTGGTTTGATCAAGTAAGTGATGATAGGGTGAGAGAGATGTGTGGTAATAGAAAGAGTGTGGTTGGGAGAGCAGAGGAGGGTGTTTTGAGGTGGTTTGATCACATGGAGAGAATGAGTGGGGAGGGGTTGACCAAGAGGGTGTATGTGTCAGAGGTGGAGGGAACGAGGAGAAGTGGGAGACCAAATTGGAGGTGGAAGGATGGAGTGAAAGAGATTTTGAGTGATCGGGGCCTGAACATTCAGGAGGGTGAAAGGCGTGCAAGGAATAGAGTGAATTGGAACGATGTGGTGTAACGGGGTCGACGTGCTGTCAATGGATTGAACCAGGGCGTGTGAAGTGTCTGGGGTAAACCATGGAAAGTTCTGTGGGGCCTGGATGTAGAAGGGGAGCTGTGGTGTCGGTGCATTATTACATGACAGCTAGAGACTGAGTGTGAACGAATGGGGCCTTTGTTGTCTTTTCCTAGCGCTACCTTGCACACATGAGGGGGGAGGGGGCTGTTATTCCATGTGTGGCAAGGTGGCGATGGGAATGAATAAAGGCAAACATTGTGAATTGTGTGCATGTGTATATATGTATGTGTTTGTGTGTGTATATATGTGTACATTGAGATGTATGGGTATGTATATTTGCGTGTGTGGACGTGTATGTATATACATGTGTATGGGGGTGGGTTGGACCATTTCTTTCGTCTGTTTCCTTGCGCTACCTCGCAAACGCGGGAGACAGTGACAAAGCAAAATAATAATGATAATAATAATAATATGTATATATGTATATATATGTATATACTTGCAATTTCTGGAGCATCACTCATCCCCCCATTTTCTTGCATCGTCAACTCATGTTTTGTGTGGAAGTCGAGAACACTATCTCGGAAAGCAAAAATGGGTATGTTTGAGGGAATAGTGGTTCCAACAATGTTGTATGGTTGCGAGGCGTGGGCTATGGATAGAGATGTGCGCAGGAGGATGGATGTGCTGGAAATGAGATGTTTGAGGACAATGTGTGGTGTGAGGTGGTTTGATCGAGTAAGTAACGTAAGGGTAAGAGAGATGTGTGGAAATAAAAAGAGCGTGGTTGAGAGAGCAGAAGAGGGTGTTTTGAAATGGTTTGGGCACATGGAGAGAATGAGTGAGGAGAGATTGACCAAGAGGATATATGTGTCGGAGGTGGAGGGAACGAGGAGAAGAGGGAGACCAAATTGGAGGTGGAAAGATGGAGTGAAAAAGATTTTGTGTGATTGGGGCCTGAACATGCAGGAGGGTGAAAGGAGGGCAAGAAATAGAGTGAATTGGAGTCATGTGGTATACAGGGGTTGACGTGCTGTCAGTGGATTGAAGCAAGGCATGTGAAGCGTCTGGGGTAAACCATGGAAAGCTGTGTAGGTATGTATATTTGCGTGTGTGGACGTGTGTATGTACATGTGTATGGGGGGGGGGTTGGGCCATTTCTTTCGTCTGTTTCCTTGCGCTACCTCGCAAACGCGGGAGACAGCGACAAAGTATAAAAAAAAAAAAAAAAAAAAAAAAAAATGTCTGTGTATGTATATGTATGTACATACATACACTTATATGTTAAACTGGAACATTAATACAGTGCAAACTATCAAATCCTTACCCTCATGCACGTTTGTGTTACATGTGTACTGACGTCTTTATACATACATGGAGGTGCTATGTGTAGTGCACACCATACAGCACTGGGTGGTTGGATGATTCACGAACAGAACACTGTTACCCAAAATCCTAATGACCCAAATTTCAAATGAATGTAAAACATTTAAAGTGTATATGAAACACAATGAATTCTAACTCTAGCCCCAGCTTCCTTAGAATTTTGTGATTGGTGAAAGAGTTGAATTTATCTTGAAGTTCTTTGAAGCATGTAGCCTCAAAGTTTATTAAAGACAAGAGAGAATTTTGTGATTCATTCACAGCAAGTAAAGATAATTGATAACAAGTTATGTAATACCATATCATATGACTTAACATTTATTATATGTTGTATTAGCATGATCATTACCTAATACCATGATTATGATAAGAAAAGATGTGTTAACTTTACTCTTTTCTACTTATAGCGTTATAGTAACCATGATATATCACTGCATTTGTTTATTGATTATGCCCATATTTAGTTATCACTTGTTCATTTTTTTCAACAGAAAAGGCAAGATATTCTTTGACCGTTACTGTGCTCCACTCTTATATCTTGCTGGAATTAAAGTTGCAATTGTGAAGACAGAGCATGAAGGCCAAGCACGAGACTTAATGGAAATCATGGATAATACTAGTGCTGTTGTTGTTGCAGGAGGTGATGGAACCTTAGGAGAAGTGAGTCTTGATTCTTTATTTACTTACATACTCTGTGCCTCTTCAAGCATATCTGTCATGTTCCTATCAGAAGCTTCATGGTAACATCCCTGGTGTATACAGACTTCAACATTTTGTTTTTCTGTCTTATCCTTTCATATTGATTTTGCACTGAGGCATTTTTATCATCAGTTTGTCTGTTATCACCCCATTCCCAATTTAGTGGAGTTGGATCATATACTTGCAATTTCTGGAGCATCACTCATCCCCCCATTTTCTTGCATCGTCAACTCATGTTCAGTGTCTTAAAGTGAATTATGAACTTCCACACTGATGGAAAAGTGCTTTCTTTTTCACTTCTCATAGTAAGTTAATTTGTCAGTTGAATCTAAGATCTCCATTATACCACTTTCATACACAAAACATTTCCATAAATTAGACCCCTTGTCATTCTTCTAACATCTCAGATATCCTAAGCCTTGATCAGATTTCTCATTACTCATGTCCATCACTTCCATGTTAGATGATAGGCCAGTTTGCTGATGTTTGTTGGAGGAAAATGCTTTAATTGAATGTGAAAGAATGTAAAATGATAGAAAAGAAGGGAGGACAAGATTGTGAAATCAGCTCGCATTGTTAAGAGAAGTTGTGCATGTGTTTATAAAGTCAGGAGGGAAATTTAGGAAAAGTTGATAGTGGGAAATCTTAAGTTGAAAGAAGAGTCATATGAAGGAGTAATTGGGATGCATTGAAAGCTCTGGCAAATGGATAAAATTCAGCATGGAGTGTGCATGAAGCTTGCAATGAGGTAATGGTGTGAAACCAAATTGTTTGTTGGTCAGGATTGGTCAAAAGGAGAGCAGTAGAGATGGTTGAGTTGCATAGAGTAGTTGGAATGGGTAGACTGAAGAATTATGATGTGATAAGAGTAAGTGGGTTAAAGAAGTCACTATAAAAGGCACATGGATGAAAATCTTTTTGTTTTGTATGGTTATAGAGAACACAAAACAGATGATTGGTTGGTCAAAAAGGTTTATTTTGATATAGTTTTTTCAATATGCTATACAGCGTTCTCCATGACTGGAGAATATGTAACTGTCTATAGATGTATACTGTATTGTATTTAGTTATATTGTTTTTACTGGGTATATCAATTTGACATTTGATTATATGTCTGAGATTTTATTATTAGATTTGTAAGTTTGTTGGTGTAGTGGTCCTGACAGTGTTGTATGGATATGGGCATGGGCCACAGATGACAAAGTACAGAAGAGGTTAACTGTGTTGGAAATGATTTGAGGACAAACTGTGGTGTGAGGAGGGTTGATCGAGTAAGAAATGATTGGTTAAGAGAGTGTTGTAGTAAGAGTATGCATGAGAGAGCTTAAATGTGCTGAAATGGTATGGATAGAAGGAAAGGATGATTAAAAGGGCATACATGTCAGAACTGGAGGGAACAAAGCTTTGGGTATTTGGGGCCTGAACATGCAGGAAAATGTGAGACAAGCAAGAGATAGGGTGAATTAGATTGATTTGGTATACAGGAGCAACATGCTGTCAATAGGCTGGTTACAGATAGGGGGCTTTGGTTTGTGAACACTATACAGTGACAGCTAGGCAGTGATTTTGACCAAATAAGCTCGTTTCTTCATGTTTCTGATGATGCCTTGTTGACGTGGTCAGTGGCATAAAAGTGTGAAAAGAATGTTTGGTTAACATTTACTGTGTCTATTCCTTTGATATTAATGAAATTATCTGATAAAGATTCTTCTTCCTACATCTTTTCTTCATTTATAATATAGTTTACAAATAGTCATAAGGAGTCACATTTAAACAACTTTTAATTAACAATCAAGTGTTATGTTGAGCAGATTCCCTCTTGATGATATTCTTACATGCAGGTCCTGTATTGTGTTAGATAGATGATCAAGGGGACCTTTTGTGAAGAGAACATACTTAGATACTTCTCAGAGTACTTTTGAATGATATTTCAGTTTTATGTTTATGTCAGTGACTCCTACTGTGTTTTCCAACCATCCACTCAAGTTACCCATTTAAAGAATTTCATCCCTGAATCATCTGCTCTTTCAAGGTCTCTTCAGGAAGTATCCAGTACCTCTTCATTATCTGCAATGTGTACATGCAACTATTAGTCATTTTGAGCATTTCATATTACTTTCATAAAAGATAGATTAGAATTTTTATATTTGCAGTTGAACCTCTTTTCATGTTTATCTTTTCATGGCTCTGTAAAGCCATCTGTGTATGTCTGATAAGCTTTGTCTTACATCCTCCACATCATTCCATTCATTTGTTCCACTATTCGTTATTTTTGTTTTGTATTTTCCCCTTTCCAGTCTTTCTGTTAAGCCATATGTTGTCATTAACTACATTCACATCTTTTGTGGTGGATCAGATACGTACCAGTGTGCAATTGTTATGGAAATTTATTAATTTGTTTACTTGGGTCCCCAGCCCCAACCCTACAGGCAAGGATTCCCACTTCCATGGGCTGACCTACTACCCCCCAAACACTCCCCAGTCATTAACCTATCTTTATAGCTAATTGCCTCTCAACAGCATTACTTGCCTTTTCAGGTGTTGACAGGTTTATTGCGACGAGTTGATCACATTGATGCTACCCAAAAGCTTCCACTGGGCATCTTACCCTTGGGAAGTACTAATACAGCTATGTCTGCTGTATGGGGATTTAGAGGAAATCCCAAGCCACAGCATCTTGCGGCAGCAACAATGGCTATTGTTCATGATATTAAAAGACCATTGGATGTAATGGAAATAACACCATTGCAGGTAAGGAATTTAAATGCAAAGAATAATTTTGTGTTTTCTTTGCTTGTTCGAATTATGGTATTGTTTGTAAAAGGACCATACTTTATCAAGCTCTGTGTATCTATTCATTCCTTTTTCATACTTATTACCATTCCCCAAACAAGAAACACAGCATCAGGAATAGATGAACAATAGCCTCACTTGCCTACACCCACTCTCTACATGTGTGTAATGAATTGAAACCAAAGTCCAGTCCCAAAGACCAT
This sequence comes from Panulirus ornatus, assembly GCF_036320965.1. NCBI lineage: Eukaryota > Metazoa > Arthropoda > Malacostraca > Decapoda > Palinuridae > Panulirus > Panulirus ornatus. The sequence continues at coordinate 87,488,831 of NC_092225.1, read as the reverse complement.
TTCGTTGGCATCCTTGTTTTTTATGCCACATTTCTGGATTAGTTTTAGGCTTGAAGTAAATGAAGAGGCAAATATAATGCATTTCATTGGAAATCACTCTTTCCATATTTTAGATGATTTTCTAATGAAATTTGAGTAATGGAAATTTGCTAATACTGCATTTTGAATCTTATGATGTATTGTATATTATTCATGCTTCTGGATTAGATCTTCCCTGTCAATGAAGTTTTTTCATGTGTTTGTCTTTTATTGCATTAGTGAGGCAGTGCCAGGAACAGACAAAGAAATGGCATTATTTGCTGACATCCACTCTCTATCTGTCATGTATAAAGCACTGAAACTAGAGCCCCAAATCATCAACCAGTCCCCACAGACCTTTCTATGGTTTCCCCAGCTGCTTCATATGGCATAGTTCAGGTTTTTGACAACATGTTGCTCCTTGTAAACCAAATTGCTCCAATTCATTCTGTCCTTCTTTACCCTCTTGCATGTTCAGGCCCCAAGCTTTCAAAGTATGTTTCAGTTCATCATTCCCTTCCCTCCTTGGTTTCTCTTTCTTGTTCCTTCCACTTCTGACATCTATAGCCTCTTAGTCATCCTTTCTGCATTCATTCTCCCCACATGTCCATACCATTATAGCACATACTCTTCAACTTTCATACATGCTCCTCTTACTGCCACACCTCTCTTACCCTATCATTGCTTATATGAACAATGCTCCTCCGACCACATATTGTCCCCAAACATTTCATTTCGAACACATCAGATTTTTGTATATAGAGATTGCAATAGTGCTTAGACCTTTAAATGGTTGCACACTGAATTGTGTATAGTTTTTGCTGTTGGTGGAGAATTATCATGTATTACTCTGCTTAAAACAGTTTTGTAAGTCATTTTTTGTAATATTTCAATACTTTGTCTCATTTCCTTCACAGAACCCAGAGGTTGAAGCTGTACCAAAACCAGTGTATGCAGCATCTACAGTGGAGTGGGGAGCTTACAGAGATGCTTATGAAAGAAAAGACACATACTGGTATTGGTCTGTGCTCAAAAAGTATATGACCTATGTCTTTTCCAGCTACAAGGGTAATTAATGTGTGATAAAGAATTTTTTTAAAACAGTAAATGATGTTTGAAGAGACTTGTAAGTTGGTACAGGAGGGATGGAGATAGAGCAAAGAGAAATACGTATATGAGAGAGAGGAATATTTCACTAAGGAACAAGTAAAACGGGCAAGAAAATTTTTTTCATCCTTGTTAACCATTTTCTGCAGCACAGATATAGTGCCAGGAACATATGAAGAATCCTAATTTACCCACATTCACTCTTTGTCATGCACAATGCACTGAAAGCAGAGCCAACTGTCTACAACCAGGCCCCACTGACCTTTCTATGGTTTCTCTTGATTGCTTCATGTCCCATGATTCAGCTCACTGACAGTGCTTAGCACTCTTTATACCACATCACTCCAGTTCACTTTATTCCATGGATGCGTCACAACCTTCTGCATATTTAAGCCTGAGTATTTCAAAGCTTCTTTCACTCCATCCTTCTACCCCCTTCTCTTACTCCCTGTTTTTTTTTTTTTTTTTTTTTTTTTTTTTTTTTTTTTTTTTTTACTCTTTCCTTCCACTTCTGAAGTGTTTATCTCCATTAACCTCTCTATATGGCTGAACCATTTCAGCGCACCCTCTTTAGTTCTTTCTTACATACTTCGCATACCGCCACACCTCTCTCTTACCCTGCATATCTTATACAACCAACCAACATTTTATCCACTTGCACTACATATAATCCTCATACATTTCATTTCGAACACATCCACACCTTTCTTTCCTTTTTTATATTGGATCCATGCCTTGCGGTACTACAGAACCATCAGTCATACCCATATTTGCCCTCACACACAGTGCCTCTCTCAACACACTCTTGATGCACTGAGGACCTTAGCCCCTCCACCCACCTTATGGCTCACTTCAGCTTCAATGATTCCATTTGCTACAGTGTTTACTCCCTATTACGTAAGATAATCCACTTTCCCCAATGGGTTCTCTCCATACCGACTCACTCCAACTAACCTGTCTCCCCTCTGCTAAACTTGATAACTGTCATTCATTTACATTTATTCTCAACTTTCTCCTTTTACACACAATGGGGTCGATGAAATCAAGTTTGATGCCTCTGAGACCCAGTTTCTGCCCATATCTCTTTTGAAATTTCTTCACAACTTTCTCCATCATTGGTTTTGTAATTCCACTTTTTAACTCAATGAACATTACACTTGGTATTGCTGTAACGTCCACTCTGTCTTGAAAACCCCACATTATGGAGACAGCTAAGTCTTCCTCAGAGTCCTGTTTAGATGCCAAAATTTCCTTTCATTTTGAAGTGTTGCTCTGTTCATTGAAAGGATTGATATGTCCTTGTATGTAGTATTGTTCTAACATCTGAGAGTGTTTAGTTCTGCTGCCTTACTCAACATAGTTGCTTCAGAACTTGACCCTCTTGCTCTATGCTGCAGTGTTGGTTCACTCTTCCTCTTCTATAGGTATTACTTTGTTTTGTGCTTCCAAGACCTGGCAGCTCATTTGCCTCCACCTCTAGCTAGACCATGCAATACTTGGCAAGCTTTGTCAAGTGATTACCAAGTGGCCGTTGGCAACTCAAGTGTGGGCCATTTTGATAATCGTTTCTTTCCCTACACCTCAAAGCTTTGGAACTCTCTATCCCCTTTTGTCTTCCCCAGTAACTTTTTGAAAAAAAAAAAAAAAAACAGGCTTCTCTCTTCCTCCCAGATTCTTAAATGCTTTCCTTTGTTTCTTCTTTTTCCCTTTCATTAACTTCACCGTATTTCAATTAAGGTCTGGGCCTTGATATGGAATTTTGTCCATGAATGGTTCTTTTAATGTTTAAAACACAAACACCCCATGGTTATGATGCTGGGAAGAAATTTAACCTTGAAGAACTCAGCATGGCAGAAAGGGAATTAGGGATTCCCATCACATGCTGAATCTCCATAGATAGTAATTAGCACTTAAAACCCTAATTACCATGTTTCAGTGCCATACCCTTTCCAGTAGGATTTTATTAGACATTTGAATTATTTCATTGATTTGGTACTGTATATGGATATTAAATTATGATGTTCAGTCACTTTACAGTCTGTCCACAAGGGTACTGGGTAAGGTGAAGAATGTAACCCCTCTTATCATAAACATTGGTCTCAGTGGTTTAAGTTGCATTTGATTTGAGTTGAGACAGTAGTTCAGTAATGGAGATTTTATACATGTGCCAGATTTTTACATTAGAGGTTGTTAATTAAATGAAGTCTTGCTACCACTTCCCTCTGAAAGCTAACCTCCAGTTCACTTAGGAGTAAATGAGTATCTGATCCATGGGAAAGTTTTAATGGTTTGATTGTCACCTGTAGAAGTAGGAGATCAAGATTTATTGTGCTGTTGAAATAAGAAAATGAAGACAAAATGAAAATAATGAAGTAAGAAATATGAACTTGCTTTCATATTGTTCTTGCACATTGCCTTATGGTGTATTGGTACAAAATTTTTATGCTGGAGGATGTTAGTTCATGTCTTGTTTGTGACCACCCCTGAAAATTAACCTCCAATTCTCTTTGCTGTAGGTGAGTGTCTGATCCATGGGAAAGGAGTTAGAGGCAGGGAACGGATTGCTACAAAACTTGTTCTTTAATCACATCAGATTCATGGCATGGAAACTTTGAAAATATCTTATAACAGTGGTGACCCTTGTCGAAATGACTAAGCACTTAGGAAAATAGTACAGTGTGTGGAGGTACTAATGTCTGGGTATCAGCTTTGAGAGACTTTGGTGAATGTAATATTAGCCTTTGATTATGGAAACCATTGAGATGATATGGCATTGGGGTTATATCTCCAGGCTCCCCTATTTCAGCTTTCTTCCCATACTTTGTTCTTTTGTGTGTCACATCCTCTTTAACCATTCCATCTCCATGATTTTCAATGAATCAATCTTTTGCTCTTTCCCTATCAGAAACAGTGTCCTTCAGAGTTATATCCAGCCTCTAACACTCTTCTTTATTTTATCAAACATTTTGTTTTTCTGAGATAGCCAAATGAACTTATATGCTGTTAACTCAGCACCGCAGTCTTCCACTTCCTTCAAATCCACCCTATCCTATCTTGCTCGATTTTATATCATCATATCACAACTTTATAAACTCCGACCTGAAGAAGATTTCACGTTCGGGCAAATTTTACGTGGTCGAATATCATGCCACTGAAATGTAATTTCTGCTTATTTCCCTTTTTTGAAATAACTTTTAACTACCCAGTCTCTTTTCTTAGATCTATAATTCCACCACTCAGTGCAATAAATGTACTTGGCATCATTGCAACATTGAATTGTCGTGGAAGCCCCACACTACATAGATAGCTGAGTCTGCTTCTAAGAGACTGGAATTCAGGTTCATGTGCTGTAAATTCTTTAATTTGAACAGTTGCTTCAGTTGTACATGGGATTACTCCATCCATGTATGGATTACTGCTCTCACTTTTGGGGAGGTTCTGGTTTTACATGGTTCTTAGATAGACCCCAAAGTAATCCAGCTTATCAGTTTCCCAGTCTGACCTCAAAAGTTGATCCATTTGTCTATTGTCAATGTGTTGGTTCACTTTTCTTATTCCATAGATATTACTTTGGTTCCTGCTTCCAAGAGCTTGTTGCTTTTGTAGCCTAGCGGTTAGCTAGTCCATACAATACCTAGCAAGCTGCTGTGTTATGTGATTGTGTGAGTGGACCATTGTGATACGTTTCTTTCCCACCACTGCAAAACTTTCAGAACTGCTTATCCTCTTGTATCTTTTCGAAAGACTAGATCTGCCCATTTTTGAAACACAGACTTTCCACTTTCTCCAAAACTCTTAAGATATTTTTCTCCCTCCCTTAACCCCTTTTGGTACTTCATTAAGTTCTGGTCTTGAAGTGGACCTCTGTCTATTACTGTAGCCTTGAACATTAAAAAAAAAGAATCATTTATGTTTTTCATATATTGATTCTATTAGATTAGTGCAGTAGTTCACTTATTCTCAATTGATGGGTAAATGAAAATTTCAGCCAGTTAATTTGATCAGAAATAACCTTGCATTCTTTGCAAGCTGCACACCGTAAAAGACTGTAATTATGAAAATGTAATTGGAACTGTCATTCTTTGTATGATAGTATAGGATTCAAATATTTTCTTTTGAATGAAGCTGTTTTATGATTAAAGCAAAAACAGTAATTTAGAGAAGTGGGGACAAAATAAGAAACTTCATCCCTATATCATTCCTTTCTTTTTTCTTTTCGTTACCTGGCAGAGGAGATATCATTAACTTTACATTCATTTACTGAATTTTTTATTTCAGATATCACATGGGACTGCTCTGCAGAAGTGGAAATTTCGGCCCCATGCTCTGGTTGTTCACGTTGTCGAATGAATACTGATCATGAAGAATTCAAAAAAGATGATACTCCTGAACCACTTCGACGTTGGTGGATGGCTTATCTCCCAAAGCCACAACCAGTATCTGGAACCACACCAGGTGAGAATATAATCAGTCCTTGAGAGCTCATTTTTGCATGCTCTCTTGATTGTCAGTTTTATCCTAAAAATGTTTAAACTATTTTTCATGTGAGAATTGAAATGACTTGGAATTTGTTTGGAAGTGAATACAAATAAGAATTTTGTAGTAAGTTACATATAGCTGTTAAAAACAAGTAAATATGTTAGACAAGATTCTTTTATTGTAGAACCCATGCTGATATTCTGTAAAGTAGAACATTTCCATGGTGAATATTGCATAAATGATCAGTTGCATACAATAATGATTTGAGTCTGTCCATATTTGTTGTATATTGGATATCTCACATTTCTCACATTACAACTTTACATAGCCATCCTTTATATAACAGTGTTTCATAAAGCAGAGTTTTGCTCATATGGCAGTTGAAAATTAGGGAAATCTTTCTTATCCAACCCCACTCAATGAAAATAGAGCAGTTGATACCTCACTTGATAATATCCAGAAGTAGTTCAAGCTAGATGTAAATGAATTTGTTGATATAGAACAGGAAATTGAACTTGAGTGATTTTATGTAACATGAATTCTTCAAAAAATTTATTTTGTAAAATGTAAACTAAGAGCTGTAGAGAATGATAGATGGAGCATTAGGTAGAAGTAATAGGTTGGAACATTAGGCAGAAGTAGTCACCACCTCATCCATAACAAGTTGAACAACCATGGTAACATCGCACTCCCCCGCTGTGGAGCAACCTTTCCTTGGAAATATTCACTCTTCTCACTTCCTTCATGTACACAAGCCATACACCCTTGATAAAAAGTTCTCTGCTACTAGCAGCTTTCTTCTTCACCGTACATTCTTGAATGCAAGCGTGTATGAATCTGTAGATGTGTATATATGTATGTGTATGTATATGTATGTATGAATATTATCCCTGGGGATAGGATGTCCCTAGGGATAAGGGAGAAGAGCACTTCCCATGTATTCCCTGCTTGTTGTAGAAGGCGACTAAGAGGAGAGGGAGCAGGGAGCTGGAAATCCTCCCTTACCATTTTTGATTTTCCAAAAGAGGGAACAGAGAAGGGGGCCAAGTGAAGATATTTCCTCTAAAGTTCAGTCCTCTGTTCTTAACGCTACCTAGCTAATGAGGGAAATGGTGAATCTGCATGAAAAAAAGATGTATGTGTATAAGTAACTGAAAGGGTGAGTGATGGCTTGCGTAAAAGATGCTTGTGGCATGAGAAGCGTGGGAGGTGGGCAGATTAGAAAAGGTAGTGAGTGGTGGGATGACGAAGTAAGATTATTAGTGAAAGAGAAGACAGAGGCATTTGGACGATTTTTGCAGGGAAATAGTGCAAATGACTGGGAGATGTATAAAAGAAGGAGGCAAGAGATTAAGAGAAAGGTACAAGAGGTGAAAAAGAGGGCACATGAGAGTTGGGGTGAGAGAGTATCATTAAATTTTTTGGAAAATAGAAAGATGTTTTGGAAAGAGGTAAATAAAGTGCTTAAGACAAGAGAGCAAATGGGAACATCAGTGAATGGGGCTAATGGGTAGGTAATAACAAGTAGTGGTGATGTGAGAAGGAGATGGAGTTAGTATTTTGAAGGTTCGTTGAATGTGTTAGATGATAGAGTGGCAGATATTGGGTGTTTTTGTCAAGGTGATATGCAAAGTGAGAGGGTCAGGGAGAATGGTTTGGTAAACAGAGAAGAGATAGTGAAAGATTTGCGGAAGATGAAAGCTAGCAAGGCAGAGGGTTTGGATGGTATTGCAGTGGAATTTATTAAAAAAGGGGGTGACTGTGTTGTTGACTGGTTGGTGAGGATATTCATTGTATGTATGGCTCATGGTGAAGGGCCTAAGGACTGGCGGTATGCATGCATAGTGCCATTGTACAAAAGCAAAGGGGATAAAGGTAAGTGTTCAAATTACAGAGGTATAAGTTTGTTGAGTATTCCTGGGAAATTATATGGGAGGGAACTGATTGAGAGGGTGAAAGCTTGTACAGAGCATCAGACTGGGGAAGAGCAGTGTGGTTTCAGAAGTGGTAGAGGATGTGTGGATCAGGTGTTTGCTTTGAAGAATGTATGTGAGAAATACTTAGAAAAGCAGATGGATTTGTATGTAGCATTTATGAATCTGGCGATGGCATATGATAGAGTTGATAGAGATGCTCTTTGGAAGGTATTAAGAGTATATGGTGTGGGAGGCAAGTTGCCAGAAGCAGTGAAAATTTTTTATTGAGGATGTAAGGCATGTGTATGAGTAGGAAGAGAAGAAAGTGATTGGTTTCTAGTGAATGTTGGTTTGCGGCAGGGGTGCATGATGTCTCTTTGGCTGTTTAATTTGTTTATTGATGGGGTTGTTAGGGAGGTGAATGCAAGAGTTTTGGAGAGAGGGGCAAGTATGCAGTCTGTTGTGAATGAAAGGGCTTGGGAAGTGAGTCACTTGTTGTTCGCTGATGATACAGCATTGGTGGGTGATTCGGGTGAGAAACTGCAGAAGTTGGTGACTGAGTTTAGTAAAGTGTGTGAAAGAAAAAAGCTGAGTAAATGTGAATAAGAGCAAGGAAATTAGGTTCAGTAGGGTTGAGGTACAAGTAAATTGGGAGGTAAGTTTGAATGTAGAAAAACTGGAGGAAGTGAAGTGTTTTAAATATCTGGGAGTGGATTTGGCAGCGAATGGAACCATGGAAGCGGAAGTGAGTCGCAGGGTGGGGGAGGGGGCAAAGGTTCTGGGAGCGTTGAAGAATGTGTGGAAGGCAAGAAGCAAAAACGGGTATGTTTGAAGGAGTAATGGTTCCCACAATGTTATATGGTTGTGAGGCATGGGCGATAGATAGGGTTGTGTGGAGGAGGGTGGATGTGTTGGAAATGAGATGTTTGAGGACAATATGTGGTGTGAGGTGGTTTGATTGAGTAAGTAATGAAAGGGTAAGAGAGATGTGTGGTAATAAAAAGAGTGCGGGTGAGAGAGTAGAAGAGGGTGTATTGAAGTGGTTTGGTCACATGGAGAAAATGAGTGAGGAAAGATTGACAAAGAGGATGTGTGTGTCAGAGGTGGAGGGAACGAGGAGAAATGGGAGACCAAATTGGAGATGGAAGGATGGAGTGAAAAAGATTTTGAGCGATCAGGAGGGTGAAAGGCGTGTAAGGAGTATAGTGAATTGGAATAATGTGTATACCTGGGTTGAAGTGCTGTCAATGGATTGAAACTGGGCATGTGAAGCATCTAGGGTAAACCATGGAAAGTTTTGTGGGGCCTGGATGTGAAAGGGAGCTGTGGTTTCCGTTCATTACACATGACAGCCAGAGACTGAGCATGAACGAATGTGGCCATTGTTGTCATTTCCTGGCGCTACCTTGCGTGCGTGCGGGAGGGGGGGGTGTCATTTCATGTATGGCAGGGTGGTGGCAGGAATGGATGAAGGCAGCATTTATGAATATGCAAATGTGTGTATATGTATATGTCTGTTTATGTATATATATGTATACATTGAAATGTATAGGTATGTGTATGTGCGTGTGTGGGCGTTTATGTATATATATGTGTATGTGGGTGGCTTGGGCCATTCTTTCCTCTGTTTCCTTGCACTGCCTCGCTACTGCGGGAGACAGCAACAAAGTATAGTAAATGAATATTTATGTAAGTGGATTTTTCTTACTTTATTTGTTTTCTGGCACTAACTCACTATCACAGGAAATGGCACTCAACTGTGAAAAAAATATTGTACAATCATTAACATAGATATTTATGTTTTCGAAATAAGCAAAAGTTGAAATATGGGGCAGAGGGTAGATATTTATGTTTTCGAAATAAGCAAAAGTTGAAATATGGGGCAGAGGGTATAGATAAACCCCAAAGAATTAGACTCTGCTGTACAATTCCCAGTGCACCTCAGACAGTAAATAAGCTGTATATGCCATTCATTGTTTTATTATTATTTTTCACATATCAAAAAGTTTCATATCCACCGTAGCATTCTGATTGCAAAGTAATATTACAACTTTTAAAGATGAACATACTGAAGATTTTTATTTTAGAATGACATTGAAAAATACAGTTATATGCTGTGCTGGTAAGGTTGATATAGTTAAGGTTTCTTAAAATGTATGTATTATGCATCTGTGACTCAATTCCTATTTCTGTGGAGAAATCAAATGTAACTAATTTTGCAGGTTTCAAAACTCTAGCTGATAACTGTCTGAATTTTAAATTTTTTTCACAGATGAAGAAAAAGTCGACTATAGCAGCATAATTAATGAAGATTGTGGAGTATTACATAAATCAACAATCAGCAGTATATGTGACCTCAATATCTCCACGAGAAACACACCACATTCTTTGGGAGTTTCCAATTATGCGCTTGTGTTAAAAACAGGTGATTAGTCCCTTTTTGTAGATTACACAGGAGTGCAGTATTCAGATAAATTCAGCATACAAAGAAGTCATTGAAGAAGTATACATGGTAAGTTCCAAAATAATTAAGATATATAGGATACATAGGCTCGGAACCTGAACATGCAGGAGAGTGAAAGGCGTACAAGGAATAGAGTGAATTGGAAGGATGTGGTATACTGGGGTTGACATGCTGTCAATGGATTGAACCAGGGCATGTGAAGCTTCAGGGGTAAACCATGGAAAGTTTTGTTGGGCCTGGACGTGGAAAGGGAGCTGTGCTTTCGGTGCATTACACATGACAGCTAGAGACTGAGTGTGAACGAAAGTGGCCTTTATTGTCTTTTCCTAGTGCTACCTTGCTTGCACGCTGGGGGGAGGTGGGTGCCATTTCATGTGTGGCGGGGTGGCAGCGGGAATGAATGAAGGCAGCATGTATGAATATGTACATATGCATATATGTATGTCTGTGTATGTATATGTATGTATACACTGAAATGTATATGTGTGTGTGTGTGGGCGTTTATGTATATACATGTGTATGTGGGTGGGTTGGGCCATTCTTTCGTATGTTTCCTTGCACTACCTCGCTAACGTGGGAGACAGCAACAAAGTATAATAAATATCAACAGTTATCGGGACAGAGACCTTAAGCTGCACTACTGGTTGAGATGTTGCAAACTTCTTTGGGCAGCATTCAAGTCACCAGGTTGGTAGTTTGCAGTACCTTGATGTGGTCAACATAATGCACTTTCATAGTTTATAAATATTTAGAAATTCCTCATCCTGGTTATATTCTCTCAAATTAAGACACCCCAGCCTGAGCTTTTGAGGAGGGTGAGCACTCCTAATTAGCTCCTTTTTCTGTTCTTTTAGAAATCAAGAATACAGAGAGGGAAGGGTTTCCATCTCCCCATTCCCTTCCTCTTTAGTTGTACATAAGGAGTACATAGGAAGTATACTCTTTACTTTCTTGGTTCTTAACTTTTCCTCAACAGTGTTAACAGTTGTAACTGAAGGTGCTATGGCCCCCAGACTCCCAATGAGGTCATGCCATATCCTAATGTCCTTTTGGAACACAAGGCAGGAACCAAAGAGAGTAGTTCAGGCCCATGTGTTGCTGTTCAGACTTTTAGAAAATATGAACTTTTCATTGCAGTTCTTCCTTAGGAGATGTCTATCCCTTCTTTGTATGTCATATAACCTGACTGCTACTTTCTGAGGTAGTCCTTTAGTACAGACTAGTGCAGACTAGGCTCTTTGTAAGACAAGCCATTCCATATCTATGAGTCATCATCTGAGGATTTGACATAATATTCACTGCATTTACACACGCACATACACACAAAAAGAGAAATGAATGTATGTATATGAGGAACCATACATGTGCCACAGAGTCCTTTCCCTGGCTGATATATCAGGGAACTCCTGGTCATGGCTAGCCCATGTGAAAGTGTAACATGGGCCCTCTTTATCTTAGTATTGTACCTAAATACCAATGTTTGGTCGCTATCAGCATCTTTATGATGGTATGATGGGACCTTGTCCTAAAGCATTCTTTGGAGAAGAGCATACCATATCCTTGAGTCTTTGTTCTTCCTCAGGTGGACACTTCTCTGTCAAAAGGTAGAGAGGTCCTTTCAGATCAGCCACCAATGTGAAGACTCTCCTGTTAAATCCAGTTTATTTAAGTCTTGTAGATATGGTTAGAATAACACTTTTTCCAATCCAAAAAGGGAATCAGACAAAAGAAAAAAAAAGAATTTTAGATATGTCTTCCTTCAGCATGCACATTCTGTTTCAAAAGTTCAGAATGATCACCTTTCAAAACAACTGCCAATCCTTACAGTTATTCTGTTGGAGAAGCCTGTTGGTACATTTCAGTACATCCCAAACTGAGAATGTACATGGCCTCCCCCATCTCCTTGACCACTTCTGATTTTATGTATATACATACATAACTGATCTTTATTTGGGTAAAGTACAGAGTTGCCATAATTCAAAGGATAGGTACCAGAAGCTGCAAATTATCAGATTGCAAATTCTAGTTTAATTGATTTAAATAGAAATAATTAGTAGGTGCCAGAGGCCAAAAGATATGCATAAACTATTCTAAAAATGCTGTAATAAACACTAAACATAGTACATAATTCATTAGCAAATACGGTAAACAAAAATGATACTGTAAAGGAAAAATGAATGATAGTTCAGCTCATGTGATATGATTGGTGTGTAATAAGTCTGTTGACACAGAATCACTGGTAGTTTAATCCCCTACCTTCCCTTATGGTGTATGATTATAAATTTCAGCAGAGAATTTATCAAGCATTTTGTCCATGGTATCCAAGTCCTTACAGCACATCATCATCATCGTCATCAACAAACCATATTTTTCTTTACCAAATAGATTTTTCAAAGAATTTCTTGAAGCTGGTAATGGAAAATACTAAATGTAAACACTGGGCTGAGGATGCTGTAAGATTTCTCAGTAGTTGGGAGTCGGAGGTTTCTTACTCAGTATGCTAACCTAGAGATTCTTATACTGCAGTTGCCATGGCTCAGCCACAAATTTAACTGTGACATTTCAAAAATAGGCATATTAGAGGTACCCATGATTTTTTTTTTTTTTTTTTTTTTTTTTTTTTTTTTTTTTTTTTGCCGCTGTCTCCCGCGTTTGCGAGGTAGTGCAAGGAAACAGACGAAAGAAATGGCCCAACCCACCCCCATACACATGTATATACATACATCCACACACGCAAATATACATACCTACACAGCTTTCCATGGTTTACCCATGAATTTGTAAATACAAATTTGACTTTTGTGAATTAATACAACTGCACTGTATAGAAATGCACTTTAAAGTATTTTAGGACTGGGATCTTGTTTCTTGCATTTGCTGTGAGGTAGGCTTGTAAAATCACTTAATGTCACTGAAAAGAGGGCTCAGAGAAATCAACTTTTATTTGAACCATCAACAAAAGTTTAGTGTACATATGGAATTAGTATGGGCAGCTTGGCTGTATTTTCCAGTGTGGACAGAAAGTGTGATCCATTGCACCTTTAGAAATCCTCAATTAAGGTCATTTATCCATATAAGAAGATAATCTCTCTAGCATCATAGCAGATTTTCTCTTAACATTTCCTAATTGTGTTTTATTAATGTTCTACTTGTTAATGGTTATTTTAGCACTTACCTCACCATTTTGATAAAGATTCTCTTGTATATTTTCAATCTTCATCCCATTTTGTCTTCTTTTTATTAAGAAAGATATCTGCCACAATTATCCAATTAGGACATGCATTTGCATTCAACTTCCTTCTCTTTTGCATTATGGCCATCATTTGTATTAGTTCATATAAGTATTTGGAACTGGAGGTGGGAATTCTCCCCCACTTCTTGTGTTATTACTTTACAGAAGGAATAGAGAACACTTGGTTCAGTCATCAGTTCCTAATGCTACATCACTGAGGCAGGAGATGGCAAACAGGTACAAAAGAAAGAAGCATATGTGCATATTTCTTCTTGAGAACATCTCTTTATTAGTTAATCATTATCACTCTTGTTCTTATATTATAAGGTAACACTGTTACTGTTATTGAAATTACAGAATAACCTTTAGGATGAAAGCAATGTTCAGTGACCAAAACTTTTATCAGTTTGTGACACAAGATGTACTCTTATAGAAAATCTTTATGTTTGCCAAATAACTTTCCCTTGACATCATATATGTTCATCTCTGTTGTCTACTATATATTATCATCTCTATTCAATCTATTATTAGATCCTCTCTAACTTATTTCTTGCAATTTCTTGCATTGTTTCTTCATGTTGCTTGTTCCCTAGAAATTTTAAATCTACCTACATATCCATTTAGTCTTTTCTATCCACACTCATAAGGTACAGTCATAATCATTATTTTAAGCAAAATCATAAGTAGATATAGATTAGCTCTCTTTTTCTTTTTTTTATAGGAGAAAAAAGTTTGTGTTAAAGCAATATACTTTCCAACATACACTATGTATCTTGATATCATTCTTTTGATTATTCAATCTTAGGGCCACCCAGTATTGGAGTTTTAGAATTTATCAAAGAAGGTTGGAGGAGGGAATGGAATAGTTGCAAGAATTATTCAGCTGAAACTGCTGTTGGTGAAATAACACTGAGACCAACTGGAAATACAAAAACAGAAAAGGTATGAATCATTCCTTTTTTGATGCTGATTACTTGTTATATTTAAAAATCTGAAATTGTATAAACAACTTAATATTACAGGACAAATTTTAGCTAAGACATGGTCTGTAATCCTTTCACTGCTATTAGTATCAATACACACAGGCATTAATCTGCATGTGAAATTTCGTACATCAAACTGAATTCCATGCACTGTATGCTTGGTAGGCTGGCCATGATTTGCAACCCAGACAAATGATGAGGCTTCATTAACCTACTAGTGACTGCAGTGGATGCTCATGTGCCTTCTCTTTGGAATCACCATGTCTGTACTGCCACCCATAGCAACCACCAAAAAATGTTGCCACCTATAGCGCCCACCTCTACACCCCTAATGCCTTTACTTAGAGTTTGCCAATACAATAGATAATGTTTTCTTAAATTTGGATTGCTTACCTCTTAATTTGTCAGAATTGATAATGGTTTTTATATTTCCTCTCATGATCTTTCTTCTCATGATCAGGTGCATAGGCACCAATAATCACCCATCTCTCTCCATCCACTTTCAGTTTTACCCATATCAATCCAGAGTTTACTTTCTTACACTCTATCACATACTCCCACAACTCCTGCTTCAGGAGTAGTGCTACTCCTTCCTTTGCTCTTGTCCTCTCACCAACCCCTGACTTTACTCCCAAGACAATCCTAAACCACTCTTCCCCTTTACCTTTGAGCTTCATTTCACTTAGAGCCAAAACATCCAGGTTCCTTTCCTCAAACATACTACCTATCTCTCCTTTTTTCTCATCTTGGTTACATCCACACACATTTAGACACTCCAATCTGAGCCTTCGAGGAGGATGAGCACTCCCCACATGACTCCTCCTTCTGTTTCCCCTTTTAGAAAGTTAAGATACAAGAGGGGAGGATTTCTAGCCCCCTGCTCTTGTCTGCTTTAGTCGCCTTCTACGACATGCGAGGAATGCCTAGGAAGTATTCTTTCACCCCTATCCCTAGGCAAGTGTTTTGGGAGCAGCAGAGTGAGTTTGTTAGCAGCTTTGATGCACGAGACTGGGTTATAGTGATAGGTGATTTATATGTAAGAGTAATGTGGCAGTTGAGGGTATAATTGGTGCACATGGAGTGTTCAGTGTTGTATATGGAAATGGTGAAGAGCTTGTAGATTTGTGTGCTGAAAAAGGACTGGTGATTGGGAATACCTGGTTTAAAAAGAGAGATATACATAAGTATATATATGTAAGTAGGAGAGATGGCCAGAGAGCGTTATTGGATTACATGTTAATTGAATGGGACGTGAAAGAAAGACTTTTGGATGTTAATGTGCTGAGAGAGGCAACTGGAGGGATGTCTGATCATTATCTTGTGGAGGCTAAGGTGAAGGTATGTAGAGGTTTTCAGAAAAGAAGAGAGAATGTTTGGGTGAAGAGAGTGGTGAGAGTAAGTGAGCTTGGAAAGGAGACTTGTGTGAGGAAGTACCAGGAGAGATTGAGTGCAGAATGGAAAAAGGTGAGAGCAAATGACGTAAGGGGAGTCGGGGAGGAATGGGATGTATTTAGGGGAGCAGTGATTTCTTGTGCAAAAGATGCTTGTGGCATAAGAAAGGTGGGAGGTGGGCTGATTAGAAAGGTCAGTGAGTGGTGGGATGAAGAAGTAATATTGTTAGTGAAAGAGAAGAGAGAGACATTTGGACGAATTTTGGAGGGATGTAGTGCAAATGAGTGGGAGATATATAAAAGAAAGAGGCAAGAGGTCAAGAGAAAGGTGCAAGAGGTTAAAAAGAGGGCAAGTTAGAGTTGGGATGAGAGAGAGTATCATTAGATTTTTTAGATAATAAAAAGATGTTTTGGAAGGTAAATAAAGTGCGTAAGACAAGAGAACAGTTGAGAACATCAGAGAAATGGGCAAATGGGGAGGTAAGAACGTGTAGTGGTGAAGTGAGAGGGAGATGGAGTGAGTATTTTGAAGGTTTGTTGAATGTGTTTGATGATAGTGGCAGATATAGGGTGTTTTGGTTGAAGTGGTGTGGGAGAAAGATTTGGTAAACAGAGAAGAGGTAGTGAAAGCTTTGCGGTATATGAAAGCCAGCAAGGCAGCCGGTTTGGATGGTATTGCTGAGGAATTTATTAAAATAGGGAGTGACTGTGTTGTTGACTGGTTGGTGAGGATATTCAGTGTATGTATGGTTCATGGTGAAGTGCCTGAGGATTGGCAGAATGCATGAATAGTGCCATTGTACAAAGGCAAAGGGGATAAAGGTGAGTGCTCAAATTACCGAGGTATGAATTTGTTGAGTATTCCTGGGAAATCATATGGGATGGTATTGATTGAGAGGGTCAAACCATGTACAGAGCATCAGATTGGGGAAGAGCAGTGTGGTTTCAGAAGTGGTGGAGGATGTGTGGATCATGTGTTTGCTTTGAAGAATGTATGTGAGAAATACTTAGAAAAACAGATGGATTTGTATGTAGCATTTATGGATCTGGAGAAGGCATATGATAGAGTTGATAGAGATGCTCTATGGAAGGTATTAAGAGTATATGGTGTGGAAGGTAAGTTGCTAGAAGCAGTGAAAAGTTTTTATTGAGGATGTAAGGCATGTGTATGAGTAAGAAGAGAGGAAAGTGATTGGTTCCCAGTGAATGTAGGTTTGCAGCAGGGGTGCGTGATGTCTCCTTGGTTGTTTAATTTGTTTATGGATAGGGTTGTTAGGGAAGTAAATACAAGAGTTTTGGAGAGAGGGGCAAGTATGCATTCTGTTGTAGATGAGAGGGCTTGGGAAGTGAGTCAGTTGTTGTTCGCTAATGATACAGTGCTGGTGGTTGATTCAGGTGAGAAACTGCAGAAGTTGGTGACAGAGTTTTGTAAAGTGTGTGAAAGAAGAAAGCTGAGAGTAAATGTGAATAAGAGCAATGTTATTTTGTTCAGTAGGGTTGAGGGACAAGTCAGTTGGGAGGTAAGTTTGAATGGAGAAAAACTGGAGGAAGTGAAGTGTTTTAGATATCTGGGAGTGGATTTAGCAGCGGATGAAACCACGGAAGCAGAAGTGAGTCATAGAGTGGGGGAGGGGGCGAAGGTTCTGGGAGTATTGAAGAATGTGTGGAAGGCAAGAATGTTATCTCTGAGAGCAAAAATGGGTATGTTTGAAGGAATAGTGGTTCCAACAATGTTATATGGTTGTGAGGCATGGTAGAGTTGTGTGGAGGAGGGTGGATGTGTTGGAAATGAGATGTTTGAGGACAATATGTGGCGTGAGGTGGTTTGATCGAGCAAGTAATGAAAGGGTGAGAGAGATGTGTGGTAATAAAAAGAGTGTGGTTGAGAGAGCAGAAGAGGGTTTGGTCATGTGGAGAGAATGAGTGAGGAAAGATTGACATAGAGGATATATGCGTCAGAGGTGGAGGGAATGAGGAGAAGTGGGAGACCAAATTGGAGGTGGAAGGATGGAGTGAAAAAGATTTTGAGCAATTGGGGCCTGAACATACAGGAGGGTGAAAGACATGCAAGGAATAGGATGAATTAGAACGATGTGGTATACTGGTGTCAATGTGCTGTCAGTGGATTGAACCAGGGCATGTGAAACATCTGGGGTAAACCATATGGAAAGTTTTGTGGGGCCTGGATGTGGAAAGGGAGCTGTGGTTTCTCTGCATTACACATGACAGCTAGAGACTGAGTGTGAACAAATGTAGCGGGGGGGAGGGGGGTGCCATTTCATGTGTGGCGGGGTGGCGGCAGGAATGGATGAAGGCAGCATGTATGAATATGTACATGTGTATGTACATGTGGATGTCTGTGTATGTATATGTATGTATACTTTGAAAAGTATACGTATGTTTATGTGTGTGTGGGCGTTTATGCATATACATGTGTATGTGGGTGGGTTGGGCCATTCTTTCATCTGTTTCCTTGCACTACCTCGCTAACGTGGGAGACAGCGACAAAGTATAATACTTTTATATTTCCAGTACACTTGTCATAGATGAGAAAAAATGGTTTACTAATATTCGCACACTGGGGAAGGTAAAAAGAATCAGTTACACACCAAATCATTAAATCTGTATTTCCAGTAAGACCACTATAGTTTGTTTCAGATAAGAAGAACCTTATTATAACACACAGCATTACCAATAAGCATTGTAGTTGACCATCAGGAGCTGTAAATGCAATACATGATTATGATATTACTTTGGGTAATGGCATAGCTCAGTGAAAATTAGACATTTATTTTCTTATTGATTACATCATGCATGATAATTGAACTCTTGATTCTCTGTTACCTTTTTGTAGTCGGAGCTTTCATGGATTGTGTATTAGAAACATGTTTCTCATTTGTACAGTCCATGAACAGAAAACAGGAATATCGACATGAATAGCAAGGATATTTTCTCAATCTCCTTAATTTGATCTGGAGGAATCAATAAAAGAAATCTCATTCTGGACTTTTATCATCATTGACTCTACTTGTAGGGCTGTGGAGGTTGCCTCAGGATCCAGGAGTGGCAACCAAAAATATTCATCTCCCAGTTCTTTCTCTAGTTTGCTCTCCATTATTATTAAATAAATTTAGTGACATTGCATTTTTTAATGCTCTCGGTCAATTTTGCTATGCCTTGCTCATTTAGTGAAGGGGGAGCTAATGCAGTGTATTTGCATTGGGTAAGGTATAGGGTGGTCCTCTAGAAAGTTAGTCCTAATGGTCACATTAATGGAAATGATGGGGTGATTTGAGGGCCTTGAGATATTTTTGTTTCTCTATGTTGTTTCTGTAGGTTTTGTTTCTGTAGGTTCTGGAAACAATAAAATAGTGAGTCTGATGAGCTTGGCATGGACAAGGGACTCAAATCTCATGATAATGGAACTCCTATGATACTTATTTAGGAAATGAAGCTGAGGAAATAGGACCTGACTCTGTACATTTTAGCAATTTTGAGAGAAGTGTTGAAATATTACATTTGGGAAAAGAGATAACTCCTGAATTTTTTTATACCAAAAACTAAAGCTATATTACTTTCTGTAATGAAGCACAAGTAGTGGAATGTGCTAAGAAATTTGATAGTGAATGACAAAGAGATACTTGTGGGCATAGTAGGAAATAACGAGACTGAAAGAAAAAGTACTTGAAAAAATTTCAAGTGCTATTTGCTTAAGTATATTACTCACAAAATGGCACTAGGATATTGAGAAAGTATTCTTAAGAAAGCATTGAAAAGAAATTTGGAGAGATTAAAAAGCAGGAAGTAAAGCAAATGCAAAAGCAAAAGAATTATTCTTGTATAACAGCTGTCAGTATGTTTAAATCAAAGGTGATGCCTCTACCAGATGCATCAGTCAGTCAAAGGAAATAATTTCTCTTAAAATGAAGATGAAGAAAGCCTCATTGACCTAAACCTAAGTATTCCTGTTTTAAAAAGAATAACAAAGAAAGTGATTGACAAACAACATGGTTGTAATATTCGACAGTCCAGATATCCCTTACAGGGTAAATATTAGTTAGAGAGATCTTGATGTCAAACTGTACAATCCATCCCCAGTTAAGTGTTATATATATATGCCAACTATATGGGCATGCAAATGACAAGTTTCAGGGTAATTGTAGTCAGAAGTGTGCAGAAGTAATTAGCTCTTGTAATTGTGGGGGTAAGCACAAATTCATTGACAAAATTGCATTGCATTTAGAAAAAATAGATTTTAACTTCTCTATACACTCCAAAAATAGAATTTGCAGATGCAAGAAGTAATGTGTATTGAACCCTCTGTAAGATGGGTTTTGCTGATGGAAGATTCTCAGCTCAGCTGTCATAAGCTCTTATTGCATGTAAAGGGAAAGGACAAAAAATATTGTCCTCTGACATTCATAAACCTCTCTGCCCTTATGATGGTGTCAGATCAAGTGCCTCCTCTGATGCTCTATAAGAGGAATATTATCTTGATTCCATCTTGAGGGGGCATCATTTGAATTAATTCAGATGCTTCTTCTGGAGGGCTTCCTTTGGATGCTTCTTCCTTGGAGCACGCTTTGGATACTCCACCTGTGGAGAATCCTTTGGGCATATGTCTGAAGGGATGCTCATCAAGTACTTCCTGGAACCAAAAAATTCAGAGAGGCTTAAAGTGTGTGCTCAAAGCCAGCAGGTTTTGAGTTTAGAAGTGAGACTGAGTCCTTGGATGATGACTTGGGAGATCCACCCCAGTCATCTGTATTTCATAGGCATGATCCTAAACCAGTAAAGTCATTAGCAGGTGAGCCCAAAAGGTCAAGGACCTCCTCAAAAAAGATGGTCTTAATTTTATGAAATACTGACTCTACAGTGGAAATTTCTTTTAAAGAATGTGGTCCCATTTGGAAGATCTGAGTTTTTATCAGAGGACTCTGTTTATATGTCTATCTGTCTGTATCTCTGACCCCTGTTCCCAAGCAGAACTCCCTCAAGGGGGTGGCCTCGGTGATAGAGTCTTCCATAACGAATGAACTCCAGTGCTGCCTCTTCGCCTTAAGTGCCTCACCCTTAACAGGCCACAGGCAAAGGGCAGCTCTAGCGCAGTGTTTGCAGGGGCTCCTTTGTAATATTCCTACTGACCACTGTTACGTTTTGCCTCCACCCCTTACACATAAAAGGGTGTATAATAAGCCCATAGGCCCATTAAAACAGATAACTCTGAAATAACAGCTTCTGTTAAGAGAGATTTGGGCTAGACACAGATTCCCTTACAGGCTAGCTAACATCTGACAGCTGAATGCCATAATGATATACCTACTTTTTCCTTCTTCTCAAGTTGGTCAAATACCAAACACAAATGAAATATATGAAAATATTTTTTTTTTTTTTTTTTTGCTTTGTCGCTGTCTCCCGCGTTTGCGAGGTAGCGCAAGGAAACAGACGAAAGAAATGGCCTAACCCACCCCCATACACATGTATATACATACGTCCACACACGCAACTGTACATACCTACACAGCTTTCCATGGTTTACCCCAGACGCTTCACATGCCCTGATTCAATCCACTGACAGCACGTCAACCCCGGTATACCACATCGATCCAATTCACTCTATTCCTTGCCCTCCTTTCACCCTCCTGCATGTTCAGGCCCCGATCACACAGAATCTTTTTCACTCCATCTTTCCACCTTCAATTTGGTCTCCCACTTCTCCTCGTTCCCTCCACCTCCGACACATATATCCTCTTGGTCAATCTTTCCTCACTCATTCTCTCCATGTGCCCAAACCATTTCAAAACACCCTCTTCTGCTCTCACAACCACGCTCTTTTTATTTCCACACATCTCTCTTACCCTTACGTTACTTACTCGATCAAACCACCTCACACCACACATTGTCCTCAAACATCTCATTTCCAGCACATCCATCCTCCTGCGCACAACTCTATCCATAGCCCACGCCTCGCAACCATACAACATTGTTGGAACCACTATTCCTTCAAACATACCCATTTTTGCTTTACGAGATAATGTTCTCGACTTCCACACATTCTTCAAGGCTCCCAGGATTTTCGCCCCCTCCCCCACCCTATGATCCACATCCGCTGCCAGATCCACTCCCAGATATCTAAAACACTTTACTTCCTCCAGTTTTGCTCCATTCAAACTTACCTCCCAATTGACTTGACCCTCAACCCTACTGTACCTAATAATCTTGCTCTTATTCACATTTACTCTTAACTTTCTTTCACACACTTTACCAAACTCAGTCACCAGCTTCTGCAGTTTCTCACATGAATCAGCCACCAGCGCTGTATCATCAGCGAACAACAACTGACTCACTTCCCAAGCTCTCTCATCCCCAACAGACTTCATACTTGCCCCTCTTTCCAAAATTCTTGCATTTACCTCCCTAACAACCCCATCCATAAACAAATTAAACAACCATGGAGACATCACACACCCCTGCCGCAAACCTACATTCACTGAGAACCAATCACTTTCCTCTCTTCCTACACGTACACATGCCTTACATCCTCGATAAAAACTTATAATAGCAAAATAGCATGGCTCTCTCATAACATAAATAATACAATTTTTCTTAATACATAGATCTCCCTCTATATTACTTTACTTAACATCACTCTGGCAAATTCACTGGCCTCAATTATATAACGTAAGGGTTTGAATTGACTGAGATGTGTACAGATTACATTATACATTTACCAACAGCTTTGTATCATGTCTTCCTTTTATGGCCATTCCTGAGAGAGGCTTGACCTTGGCCATCTTCCAGTTTCTATACAATTTCTCAAAGAAAACTGAATAAGATTTTTTTTTTTTTTTTTTTTTTTTTTTTTTTTTTTTTTTTATACTTTGTCGCTGTCTCCCGCGTTTGCGAGGTAGCGCGAGGAAACAGACGAAAGAAATGGCCCAACCCCCATACACACGTACATACACACGTCCACACACGCAAATATACATACCTACACAGCTTTCCATGGTTTACCCCAGACGCTTCACATGCCTTGATTCAATCCACTGACAGCACGTCAACCCCTGTATACCACATCGCTCCAATTCATTCTATTCCTTGCCCTCCTTTCACCCTCCTGCATGTTCAGGCCCCGATCACACAAAATCTTTTTCACTCCATCTTTCCACCTCCAATTTGGTCTCCCTCTTCTCCTCGTTCCCTCCACCTCCGACACATATATCCTCTTGGTCAATCTTTCCTCACTCATTCTCTCCATGTGCCCAAACCATTTCAAAACACCCTCTTCTGCTCTCTCAACCACGCTCTTTTTATTTCCACACATCTCTCTTACCCTTACGTTACTTACTCGATCAAACCACCTCACACCACACATTGTCCTCAAACATCTCATTTCCAGCACATCCATCCTCCTGCGCACAACTCTATCCATAGCCCACGCCTCGCAACCATACAACATTGTTGGAACCACTATTCCTTCAAACATACCCATTTTTGCTTTCCGAGATAATGTTCTCGACTTCCACACATTTTTCAAGGCTCCCAAAATTTTCGCCCCCTCCCCCACCCTATGATCCACTTCCGCTTCCATGGTTCCATCCGCTGACAGATCCACTCCCAGATATCTAAAACACTTCACTTCCTCCAGTTTTTCTCCATTCAAACTCACCTCCCAATTGACTTGACCCTCAACCCTACTGTACCTAATAACCTTGCTCTTATTCACATTTACTCTTAACTTTCTTCTTCCACACAC
This sequence comes from Panulirus ornatus, assembly GCF_036320965.1. NCBI lineage: Eukaryota > Metazoa > Arthropoda > Malacostraca > Decapoda > Palinuridae > Panulirus > Panulirus ornatus. The sequence continues at coordinate 87,465,485 of NC_092225.1, read as the reverse complement.
TTTACCAAACTCAGTCACCAGCTTCTGCAGTTTCTCACATGAATCAGCCACCAGCGCTGTATCATCAGCGAACAACAACTGACTCACTTCCCAAGCTCTCTCATCCCCAACAGACTTCATACTTGCCCCTCTTTCCAGGACTCTTGCATTTACCTCCCTAACAACCCCATCCATAAACAAATTAAACAACCATGGAGACATCACACACCCCTGCCGCAAACCTACATTCACTGAGAACCAATCACTTTCCTCTCTTCCTACACGTACACATGCCTTACATCCTCGATAAAAACTTTTCACTGCTTCTAACAACTTGCCTCCCACACCATATATTCTTAATACCTTCCACAGAGCATCTCTATCAACTCTATCATATGCCTTCTCCAGATCCATAAATGCTACATACAAATCCATTTGCTTTTCTAAGTATTTCTCACATACATTCTTCAAAGCAAACACCTGATCCACACATCCTCTACCACTTCTGAAACCGCACTGGAGTGAATGTTGGGGTGAAGAAGGTGGTGAGAGTAAGTGAGCTTGGGAAGGAGACCTGTGTGGGGAAGTACCAGGAGAGACTGTGTACAGAATGGAAAAAGGTGAGAACAATGGAAGTAAGGGGAGTGGGGGAGGAATGGGATGTATTTAGGGAATCAGTGATGGATTGCGCAAAAGATGCTTGTGGCATGAGAAGAGTGGGAGGTGGGCTGTTTAGAAAGGGTAGTGAGTGGTGGGATGAAGAAGTAAGAGTATTAGTGAAAGAGAAGAGAGAGGCATTTGGACGATTTTTGCAGGGAAAAAATGCAATTGAGTGGGAGAAGTATAAAAGAAAGAGACAGGAGGTCAAGAGAAAGGTGCAAGAGGTGAAAAAAAGGGCAAATGAGAGTTGGGGTGAGAGACTATCAGTAAATTTTAGGGAGAATAAAAAGATGTTCTGGAAGGAGGTAAATAGGGTGCGTAAGACAAGGGAGCAAATGGGAACTTCAGTGAAGGGCGTAAATGGGGAGGTGATAACAAGTAGTGGTGATGTGAGAAGGAGATGGAATGAGTATTTTGAAGGTTTGTTGAATGTGTCTGATGACAGAGTGGCAGATATAGGGTGTTTTGGTCGAGGTGGTGTGCAAAGTGAGAGGGTTAGGGAAAATGATTTGGTAAACAGAGAAGAGGTAGTAAAAGCTTTGCGGAAGATGAAAGCCGGCAAGGCAGCAGGTTTGGATGGTATTGCAGTGGAATTTATTAAAAAAGGGGGTGACTGTATTGTTGACTGGTTGGTAAGGTTATTTAATGTATGTATGACTCATGGTGAGGTGCCTGAGGATTGGCGGAATGCGTGCATAGTGCCATTGTACAAAGGCAAAGGGGATAAGAGTGAGTGCTCAAATTACAGAGGTATAAGTTTGTTGAGTATTCCTGGTAAACTATATGGGAGGGTATTGATTGAGAGGGTGAAGGCATGTACAGAGCATCAGATGAATAAGATATAATGAGTAATTATAACATTTATGAGTAAATAGGGGAGATAACTGTAACACTACTACTACTCAGTGTTCCTGCCTAATGTTCCTACCTACTATTTCCACCTAATGTTTCTACCTAATGCTCCTGCCTAAATGTTTCTACCTACTACTTATATCAATTGCTACCATTTTGCCATAAGGCAAGGCTAGCACATTGTGCTCACCACAGGAAAATCTGGTTATGAAGAGTGAATGAGCTGTGTGAGTTAAGTGTTGTCAAGTGTTATGTATGACAAGGAGAGATTGCATGTTTGTGGACAAAATACCAGTAGTCCATGTATGGGGGAAGCAGAAAGAAGAGACAGCCACCTGGATCAGAGGAGGAGTGCAACTTGACAATCTCTGAAGTGCTGGCTCACTATACAGCTGTCATTAACCCTCCCAATACCCAGGCAGGTAATATGGGTAGTATACCTCCCTGTTCATAGGCTGCTTACCAGTACTACATACCATGACTCTGCTAAAATAATTTCCCTTCAAGAATCCAAACTAGAATATGAGAGTGTAATGCTTGGATATAAATCCATCCCTCCACCTTGCAGAAGGGCTAAAGAAGCCATCATTGTGAAGTCAGAAATTAATTGTAGTGTAGTCTCTTCGATAATTACCTCACACGCAGCAGCATTAAGAGTAAATTTTATGTTGTAAACCATTTAACTGGACTCATGTGGGTGTGGACTTTCCTTCATCCTCTGGTAGTTGAACAGATAGCACACTGGCCTACCATTCAGTTGTCCTGGCTTCAAATCCTCAACCTCATTTGGTAAATTGTTTCCATCAATTTCATGTTTCAGTACATTCTGAGAGATTTAAATTTTACCATGGTTCTTACAATACATGTGGGTGTAGGCTTTCCTTCATCCTTTCATAGTCCAGTGGTTAGCACATTGGCCTACCATGTGGTCGTTCTTGGGTTCATATCCTCAGCACCCAATAGTGAAATGTTTCATGTGTTTCAGTACATTTTAGTCATATTTTATGTATAGGCATAGCATTGATGGTGAATAACAGGAGTATATTTAGAGATGATACTCTACACAAAAATATGCTAGTCACTAGAGTGAGTGATTGGCATATATGGGAGGTTATCAGTGGTGTTTTTATCATTGTAAATAATCTAACTCTTTCACTCTGGTCTGTTACCAAAGTCTCCCATTATCCCATAATTATCTGAGGAGAAAATTAGGAGCAGTTGTTTCATGATTTCTTTTACAAGTGTTTGGTTAATGGGAACAATTCTTGTGCAGGCTTCCCTCCCTGTTATGTAGTCCCACTAAAATCATCCTGTGCACCACTTATTTCATGACTTTTTTTATGTCTGTCTTTGCACTTTCCTCATAAAGTGATACAAATGACAAGTTTATCCTTGTTACTTTGGTTGACTAGCAATCTATGTATATCCTAGAGAGTCACCTTGTATGCATGATCTACAGGTTGATGGCTGAGTACTTATTATTGTTGTTGTTGTAAGGGTACTGAATAGATCATATTTTTTCCTTTTCTTTCATGTCTTTCTTCTTAATCTCCTCAATATAACAGAATTTCATGTTAATCACATTGGACATTTTTTTTATCCGATAATCACTGTTGCAGCAATAATCATTCTGCTAAACATATCGTTTACTAATAACATCCTTTTGTAATCAGTAAAGCAATCCAAATTCAAAGCATTATGCCTCAATGCTCAGTCATATTTTTCCATACTTAGTTCTTATTATGAAATATGTTCCATCACCGTTATTCCTCTTTCAGTTATCTAACATCCACATTTTTCCCTCTTTATTTCATCGTCATATGTATAGATAAGTTCAGTTTCTTTCCTATCTGTAGATTTTTGGTTAGCCACATCAAAGTAAAGGAAGAACTGTTATTTTATCTTTGGCATCCACATCCATATGTACTTATGCATGCACATCCACATTTTGGTTAAATTTTACATCTGGGTTCAGTTCTGAACCAGTTATTGAATGACCATGTAACTTTAAATGCAGTTGCACATTGATGAGTGCTACACATTCGAAAAAACGTAGGTTACCTTAATCTGCATCTCACACCTCATAAACAAAGTTCTAAGTTGAAAATTACCTGTGCTTTAGGAGTATAGCATCGAGCACCAGTTTTATTTATGTCAAATGAAATAGAATATTTTCCTAGTACCTGACTGCATTTTCTTGCTTCTCTAGGTAGTTTCAGGAACAGAAAAACAACTTTGTTTGTACACAGCCAATCTCTAGCCTTTATGTTTATTATGTACACTTTCCCAATAATGTATTGGCCTCAGGAGCATGAAGTTTTTAAAAATTTACAACTGGCTGACCGATATTAAAATGACTTCACTGCACCCTGATGCAGTTTTCAACTGCATCAGTGTGGCAGCATAGTTGTTTTAATCTCAGTCAGCCATTTGTAGTTTTTCAAACCAGGACTGAGGGGGTGATACGTTTTTGGGAATGTATCAAAACCAGAGTTTACAATCCAAAGCCTAGATCCATGGACTGCTTTATGGTTTACCATGAATGGTTCATAAATAGCTTGTCATTCCCTCGTTAACCACATTGCTTGAATTCTTTCTGGTCAACTAATGCCTCTTACCCTTCAGAATGTCCAGGTTGTAATACCTGAAAGACTCTTTTACTCCATCCTTCCATCTCCTTGGTCTCTCTTCACACTACCTTCTCAAACATTGTTTCCCATACCCTTAACCAGCTATGATCAACAAACTTTTGTCTACATAACTCAAGCATTCATTTTTCCCCTTGCCTATTTACAAGGCCATTTGTATGCATGCACTCTGCCAATCCTCATGCACTTCATCTTGGACCATAATTACTTTGAATAACCTGATTAACTAATCAACAACACTGTCATTCCCATGTTGAGAATCTCAGCTTTGGTTCCATCGATTCCCAATAGTTTGTCATATTTCATCTTGAACAAGACTTTCTCTATCTTTTGCCATGATTCACTCTTCATCCCTCCCTATCATCTAACTAACTCACCGGTTGTTCATAATTCTCACTAATTTCCTTTTCACATCTTTGTTACCACTGTAGAGGATAATACTGTATTTTTACAAAATGCTCAACACTTTCTAGATATTCCAAATTTTTTACTCATTTACATATAAAAATTTCAGTTTGTATATCTAAAACCTTTGTGTTATAAAGTACTTTGATTATCACTTCATTCTTATCCCATTAAATAGACTTTAACCAGTTCCAAGAATTTTGCTGTGGAAGAGCATAATTTCATCTTCTACCTTTACAGGTGTCTCATTTCTACTGCATGCTGCCAGTGGTATATACCTCAGGACATTTTGTGTCCTGAGCACTCACACAGTGTATGTAGAACATATATACAGAGAACAGCCTTACCAAAAAGTTCCTTTAAAAGTACATTATGATGCATTCTTTTCTCTACTTTGAGATAAGTCTCTTCACTGTAGTAGCAGCATACTTATGTATTGCACCTTCTGTTTAAGATTCATATTGTAGTGCTGTCTTATGTAATAGTCATAACTTTCTTTACTTACAGGGTATTGATCGAGAACTAAGTATTGATAGTGAAACTTTTGAAGTTCGACCTATGAAAATCAAAATGAAACCAAGTGCTGTTACCATCTTTGCTCCACTATCACCTCCTTTTAATGCCCATGTGGGTTAAAGATATGGTATAGGTTAATGTAAAGATTAAATAGATTTTCTGAGAAGAGTAGTTTTTTATTTCATGTGATTTGTTACTTTGTGTGTGATCAGGTAAAAGTTAATGTTTTAGAAAAGTCAAAAGATGCAGTTTGAACCACTGAACATGAGTCTGTATTGGTGAACAACAGATCATGCAAGATATTTTCAGGTAGTAGTAATTGTGTAGGATAAAAGTTGAGTGCCCAATATCCACATACTTCCCATCAGAAAAGCTATTGCACATTTATATCATGAAAAATTTGAATAAGTGGTCCAAATATTTCACTATTAATGCAATTTTAGTAGTGAGAAGACATATTTTGCATATTCTTAGTCATAAAGTTCCATGAGCTTGACTATATCATTTTTTTTACATGAAATTGCTTACATTGCCGTAACATAATTAATATTCATAAGAAAATTAATCTGTTGTCACAATACTCCATTTTTCTGTAATACTGAATCAGTTTTGATAAGTGTCACAATTTTTGGCACTAAACCTAAACAACTTTAGATCTCATGGCATTACTAATCAGAGATGAAGTATACAATGACACATTGTATATTTCATTTAGATTTCCTGGTAACTTTATTTTTGCTAACTTAACCATACCAGCACCCTGCTGAGTCAGCAGATGGAGCCAGCTAATTATGGCCAGCTTAGTAGTGCCCTGGCTTCAAGACAAGCATTTTTTTAAGCAGACTCCCTTACTTGATTGTACCTCTCACACAGAACTCTCATTAGCCCTCAGGTTACCCTATGTGATGGCTTATGATGGATGCGTGTGTGTGTGTGTGTGTGTGTGTGTGTGTGTGTGCCTGGAGAATAGGACCTGAAAATGAAAGATTCCATCTTTCCTAAAAATCACCTTTCCCCCTTTCCAGGCAGGTGAAGCAAGATTATTTTGGCCCTGTGTCTCAGAAATCCTTAATGTGCCATTGACCCAATCTGAAGGAAAAGAACACTTGGCTAATTATATTAAAGACATGCATAATGCATTAATATATTTTTTTTTTTACTGCAGTGTGCCCTAAGGGCGATCGGAAAACTCTGCATGAAAATACATGATAAATGGTTACATAATAACCATTTTGTGAATATTGCTATGATACCTCACAGTTGAAACCCTTTACTTGGCCAACACATACACAGGTGTCACACTTTTTGTCAGGTAAAGTGGTTAGTTGCTTGATTTAACCCTATTAGTAAGGAAGTTTGCTAATGTCTTAAACATATTTAACCCTATTAGGGGGAAGTTTGTTAATGCCATGTATTAGTGTATGTTTTTTGTTGTGATTGTTGAATTTCTTGACCATTTGTAATAACTTCTGACAAATGTAACAAGAAGAGATGGACAGAAACCTCACATCCATATAATATTTTTGTGACTACTGTACCTTCAAGCATACTCAATGACAAGTTGGTCTCTAATCAGCCAGTAAGATGGAAATGTTGACGCTACCTCATTTGACGTTCTTTGTTAATACTGTGTGTTTTACTGTTGTTAAGTCTGGCAGTGAATGGTGTGTGGGAATCATACATTTGTAATCAGTTTATTACAAGTAGAACCATAGTGTAAAGTGTGTTTTTAATTTTTTTTTCCCTACTAGGCCATGAATATTGATAAGTGGATGCATATACTTATGCACTGACATAATAGTGATAAACCTGGTGAGTACTGACCGTTTTTTCATGTAAATATATGTGTCAGAGGTGGAGGGAACGAGGAGAAGTGGGAGACCAAATTGGAGGTGGAAGGATGGAGTGAAAAAGATTTTGAGCGATTGAGGCCTGAACATACAGGAGGGTGAAAGGATGCAAGGAATAAAGTGAATTG